>NC_140165.1:76476979-76478627 GCF_963971535.1 Notolepis coatsorum
ATACAGGAGCGAAGGTTATTCATTGAGATAGTAGGAAGGCTGAGAGGGAGACAGAGTAGGGGAGACACAGGAGAGAAGGTTCTTTATTGAGACAGTAGGAAGGCTGAGAGGGACACAGAGTAGAGAAGACACAAGAGAGAAGGTTCTTTATTGAGTCAGTAGGAAGGCTGAGAGGGAGACAGAGTAGGGGAGACACAGGAGAGAAGGTTATTCATTGAGATAGTAGGAAGGCTGAGAGGGAGACACAGGAGAGAAGGTTCTTTATTGAGACAGTAGGAAGGCTGAGAGTGAGACAGAGTAGAAGAGACACAGGAGAGAAGATTCTTTATTGAGACAGTATGAAGGCTAAGAGGGAGACAGAGTAGAGGAGACACAGGAGAGAAGGTTCTTTATTGAGACAGTAGGAAGGCTGAGAGGGAGACAGAGTAGAGGAGACACATGAGAGAAGGCTCTTTATTGAGACAGTAGCAAGGCTGAGAGGGAGACAGAGTAGGGAACACAAGAGTCACAAGGTTCTGGTGTAATCTGATCCCAGGCCAGCAGGGCTACAGCATGTGTGGTCTGATCCCAGGCCAGCAGGGGTACAGTATGTGTGATCTGATCCCAGGCCAGCAGGGCTACAGTATGTGTGATCTGATCCCAGGCCAGCAGGGCTACAGTATGTGTGATCTGATCCCAGGCCAGCAGGGCTATAGTATGTGTGATCTGATCCCAGGCCAGCAGGGGTACAGTATGTGTGATCTGATCCCAGGCCAGCAGGGGTACAGTATGTGTGGTTTGAGAGGCAGGGAGTCTTAACCACCGCAACATATCTTGGCCAAAGCTGATTTCACGACTGCCAAAGTATCTCTTTAAATAGAAAACACCAGATTGTGTGGACAGAAATTCTACATCATGGTTTCTTGAGCTTTTCAACCCGTAGAAAAAAGGCTACACGCCATTCTTGAAACTACCTACACCGGTCGCCTCGCTGGGAGTGACGGAGCCTCCTCTGTAAACTCTAAAGTTACGGAGCTCAAAGACGGCAGACTGGTAACTTAACCGCCATTAACTTCAAAGCTTTAGTGGAGAACGTGCGGCTCTGGGACAGCAGATCACCGCGAACACAGCAGCTAGTAGCAGCCAGCTAGCTCCTCCATGACGCCTCACAGCACCAGGTTACATCACCCCTACTGCAACGCCATCCTGTCTGAGCGCTGGACGTTTGAAGAAGCCGCCTCAGACAGGAAGACAAGCGCACTTCAAAATAAATGACTTGAAGACGAAGTGTCCCTCCTCTCTTTTTTTGTATCCACTTTTTCTCCTCCTATTTTCTGTAATTTTCCCATCATCCCAATTTTGTCGTTATGCCAATACCCCCCCTCCCCTTCCTGGTCATTGCGCGGAGAAAGCATGTGATAGACTTCAGGGCTCCCTTCCTCCGATACATGTGGAGACAGCCAGCCGCCTTTTTTCACCTGACAGCGAGGACTCTCATTGGGTGAGTGTAACGTGTGGGAGGTCACGCTACCTTCACCATTTCTCTCCCTCGCTGTGCAGGCGCCCTGACCGACCTGTAGGAGTCGCTGTTTACAATGACCAGATTACCACCCACCGGCTTCCCTCCCGCTGACTCTGCCAATGGACCTATCTCAAACCCTGCCCTCTT
>NC_140165.1:76486327-76503827 GCF_963971535.1 Notolepis coatsorum
CTGAGGAATAAATCAGAATTGAGCACTAAAGATTGCAGTGTGAACGGAGCCTAACACTCCACTACACATCCTGCTGGTGGATTCAGTCGGCTGCGCTTGTTATTAACTGCTCTGGATTTGATTGACATGGAATGACTTGTAGTAGGGCAATACAGTATTTGATTTCATTTGATTTATTGACAAAAACATATAACAAAATGGACAGATCAACATGTGTATGTGCATTGTCAGGGATAGAACGAAAAGTCCAAGACCTATTTCCATCTTTGTCCCTGTTGTTTCCAAGTTCAGTTGGTGCGTTGGCGTCTGTTTGAAGGGCATTGAGCATTCTTAGTGAATAGTCTAATTAATAGTAGTTGTTCACTTTTGTTTACACTTGTTACGTACTTTTGACTTCTATTTTATACTTATCTATTTAATTTTTTTATCTAGCACACTCGCAGGAGCAGAACAGAAAAAAGTATTCTGTATTTTTGTATGACAACTAATAAATAAACTTGAACTTGAAACTAGTAATCATGTTTCATAAACTAAATGCATTAAGAGCATTAATCATGGTTCGTTGTTGCATTAAAAGCAATAATTATTTTTCAACAATAAAGTGCATAAAAACACTCACCAGAGGTTCAGCACATATACAGTCGCACCAACATTACAGTGGCAGGTCAGTGACGCGGGAACTCATTCTGACTTGGGGGTGCGGGGGTGCGGTCGAGTCAGAGATAAATAATAATAATACCGTCATATTAAATGCATGCGCGAAGCAGAAGACGATTTATTGCAAGCGGCAACAACAAGCATACATCACCAGCCTACCCCACCTGTTGCGCCCCCGTACCAGAACGCTACGACGGACGGGGACGTCTCTAAATGTCGTGCCTTTATTTTTCAATGTTCACTATTCGGACAACAGCTGCACACTTCCAAAGTGATTATACATCTAAAATCGCTTACCTGCTCAAGGGTCCTGCGTTAGAATGGGCACTTCAGTCAGTCCTTTATCCATTTTGTCCAGTCTTCTGCCTTGAAGGTGAATTTCTCTGGCGGGGGAACTTTAAACTGACTCATACTTTCGCTTTCACGCCGTTAGCGCTAGCTACCCTGCTGTCTCTAAACTCAAACTCAAACTAGTACTAACGTTACTGTAGCAGCCTACTCTAAAGTCTATACCAACGGATTTCCAGTTCCGCGTTGACGCTTCCAGGCCGCGTCTATTCGAATCCCAACCGGTTCATGCGTCGGCTACACGCTGTTAATAACACTGCATTATCGAGACAGCGCCCCTATGAAGATCTGGCAATGAAGTAGGGTAAATCTGCAGTGCCGCTTCGCTCTTTGACATTGAGTAGCCTCGGTTATAATGGAATAAATGCCAAAACAACCTTGCAGTTGCAGTTACACTCCCATCCAGCAGGGGGTGCTGCAGCCCCTACCGCACCCCCCCTTCCCGCGTCCTTGGGCAGGTTACTAAATAGTCGCTCCCTTATCCTGGATTTGAACACTGCAGCGCTCTCAGTTTCCTTAATATTGAGTGGTAGTTTGTTCTATTCCACTGCACCTCTATATCTAAATGACAATTGACCTGTCTTCCTGATGTGCTTACAGGGGACTACATTTCTCAAGCTTCCTCTTGTGTTGTGTTGTGTGTGTGTGTGTGTGTGTGTGTGTGTGTGTGTGTGTGTGTGTGTGTGTGTGTGTGTGTGTGTGTGTGTGTGTGTGTGTGTGTGTGTGTGTGTGTGTGTGTGTGTGTGTGTGTGTGTGTGTGTGTGTGTGTGTGTGTGTGTGTGTGTGTGTGTGTGTGTGTGTGTGTGTGTGTGTGCAATCCTTTCAAAGTTAAACTTTGTAACGTTACACCCATCCATGGACTGTTGTCCCCTGCTCTACCTCTCCCTGTCCATGTCTCTCTGTCTCTTTGTGTTCTTTCTCTTTCTCTTTTGCTCTCTCTCGCTCTCTCCCATTCTCTCTCTCTCTCGCTCTCCTTCATGTTACCCAGTTAGTCTAGTGTTTCTGTCTTGTATTAGGTTCACTGTTTAGTCTTAGTGTTTGTAGTTACTGTCTTGTATTAGGTTCGTTTAGTGTTTTTAGCCTGCTCGTTTTGTCCCAGTGTTTGGTGTTGTTTTGTCTAATTCGTCCATAGTTGTAGTTCCTTGTGTTGTTTTCTTGTAGTTCCTTGTCAGTCTGTTTCCCCTCCCAGGTGTCTCCAGTTGTAATCATCCCAGGTGTTTCTCGTATGTTGCACAAGTAAGTGTTCCCTGTGTTTGATATTCCGGTTAGTGTTTAGAGTTAGTTACTGTGTTTTCCATTGTACCCCCTCTTCCAGATTCTACTGAGAGGTTTTGTTTTTTTGTACCCTTGTTTTGTTTATTATCTTTTGTTATTAAAAACCCTTGGACTCTCTGCCCGTCTTCGCCTCGTCTGCTCCTGGGTCCTACTGTGTCGCCCCGTACCGTGACAAGCTTTAGCCAAAGCAAAAGGCGCTGTGATTTCCACGAGGGTGAATCACCTGCGTCTCGCGACATATTTCATGGAGCGTTCTTCCACCTCTTTTCAACATCACCAGCAATGTTGGAAGGTAGGCTGACATCTAAATGGTAAATGGCTGCATTTATATAGCGCTTTTATCCAAATTTGTTCCTCACAGTTTACCCGTTCACTCACACTTTCACACACCGATGGCGGAGGCAATCATGCAAGGTGCCAACCTGCTCATCGGGAGCAGTTAGGGGTTAAGTGTCTTGCTCAAGGACACTTCAACAAGCTGCCTGGGAGGAGCGGGAATCGAACCGGGAACCTCCGGATTACCAGACGACTGCTCTACCTCCCGAGCCACTGAGAGAGAGAGAGAGTGTTAGTGCAGAAAAAGGGAGAGAGAGCAGAGAGAGAGTTAGTGCAGAAAGAGGGAGAGGGGAGAGTTAGTGCAGAAAGGGGGAGAGAAAGAGTTAGTGCATAAAGAGGGAGAGAGAGAGTTTGTGCAGAAAGGGGGAGAGAGAGTTAGTGCAGAAAGGGGGAGAGAGAGCAGAGAGAGAGTTAGTGCAGAAATAGGGAGAGAGAGAGTTAGTGCAGAAAGGGGGAGAGAGAGCAGAGAGAGTTAGTGCAGAAATAGGGAGAGAGAGTTAGTGCAAAAATAGAGAGAGAGAGCAGAGTGTTAGTGCAGAAATAGGGAGAGAGAGAGCAGAGAGAGCAGAGAGAGAACAGAGAGAGAGAGCAGAGAGTGTTAGTGCAGAAAGAGGGAGAGAGAGCAGAGAGAGAACAGAGAGAGAGCAGAGAGAGTTAGTGCAGAAATAGGGAGAGAGAGAGTTAGTACAGAAAGGGGGAGAGATAGTTAGTGCAGAAAGAGAGAGAGAGAGCAGAGAGTGTTAGTGCAGAAAGGGGGAGAGATAGTTAGTGCAGAAAGAGGGAGAGAGAGCAGAGAGAGCAGGGAGAGAACAGAGTGAGAGCAGAGAGTGTTAGTGCAGAAAGAGTGAGAGAGAGCAGAGAGAGAGCAGAGAGAGTTAGTGCAGAAAGAGGGAAAGAAAGAGAGAGAGCAGAGAGAGAGAGACATATTTACGTCATTCTATAACGTTACTGCAACATTGCAGAACAGTACATGAGTTCTGGTTATTTTGATAGAGTTGTACTCTTCCTGCTGACTTGTCGTACAAAACTTGTAAGTCGCTTTGGATAAAAGCGGTCTGCTAATAGACAAAATGTAAATGTAAATGTAATGTATTTTGCGACCATAGAGCAACGCTGTCACAACATCACCTGCTGGTAATGTTGCAACTTACCGAATGATGACGTCGCCATTACGTAATGTGTTTGTAGGGTAGACATTATATACAGTGGTGGAAAGTAACTAAGTAGTTGTACTCAAGTACTGTACTTAAGTACAATTTCGAGCTACTTGTACTTTATGTGAGTATTTTCATTTTAGGGAACTTTATACCTTTACTCCACTACATTTCAAAGGAAATATTGTACTTTTTACTCCACTACATTTATCTGAGCCCGTCAGTTACTAGTTACGTTGAAGAAAAATATTTTGCATTAAAAACATGGTTAAAATGTATGAAGATTATATACTTTCACAGAGGACATAATCAGAGCAGCATAACTGGACGACATACCTTTAACTTTAACCTTGTGAAAGGTTAACCTTCTGTAGTGTGGCAGTGAAAGGTTAACCTTCTGTAGTGTGGTAGTAAGGGGGTTAACCTTCTGTAGTGTGGCAGTGAAAGGTTAACCTTATGTAGTGTGGTAGTGAAAGGGTTCTGTATCATTAGTGGATCCGCTCGGCATCACTCATGCACTGTCCTCGCACGTGCACGCGCACTGAATACATTTCCACAAATGTACCTTTAATCCCAGTATTCGTCTGACCACACCCCTCGTTAGCTTACATTCATAAGCAGGTGTGTGGTCACCTGCTCTCCTCCTTCTCGCTTTCACCACAAGGAAGTGCCTCGGTAGTCCCCACTTGACGTGTTGTTAATTGAAAAGAGTTGTGACGTGTTTACATTGTGCTTAGTTTTTTCTTCTCTCATAACTGTTCAAAGGAAAAAGCTAAGTCATAATGTCTACTTCGGAGAGTAGACCCACTCTTCACCAGCGGTTCTCCATTCCCGCCTCCGTCGTGCGTTCTGGTGCGGGGCTGCTGCCACTTTCGTGGTTGCCGACCCAGCCCAGGAGGCAGCCGATGGGTAGTTTGCCTCTCCGAGGAGCCGAGACTTCGGTGCCGTCGCTCCGGCGATGGCATGATCTCGACTCTGGTTCCAGGGAATCGTCCGTTGTTGAACGGTCGGTTCCTTTGGGTCCGGAGGATTTGCGACGCAAACTTTTCGCGTCTGCCCGTTCACGTCGCAAGATGGTGGCATGCAGGCGCGAACGGCCTGGGTTTGGGGAATTGCTGGAGACCAGCGAGGATGCGTCGGGCTCTGTTTGTCCAATGGAAACTGAGGATATCATGGAAGAGTCGGACGGATTCTTGTTTGAAGGTCCTGTGGAGGCGAGTATCCCCCCTATCCAGGAAAAACCAGAGGGGGGAGAAATGGCTCCTTGGGACGCCTTGTTCGAGGATGTCGAGGAACCACCTCGGCCTCTTCAGCAGGATGCCCTGCTATCAGCCACATCAGACTGTGGCTCCTCAATGGGTCGAAGCCTGCTGTATGTGAGGGATGCGGGTTCGGTTATATAGTCATATAGTCATAACCTAACGTTCTGTATCACACTAGCTCCCGCTCTGCGTCTGTTGCATAATAGGAGCTGAGCGGGAGCTAGAAGCTCGACAAATACACCCCGCTGAGGCCCCCCACAGCCATCAGATCAGGGAGGGCCGAGCCCCCCCGACCCACCCTAATGGAGGGCACCCCCCATATTGGTGGCTTCACGGGAGGGCGACGGACCCGACCGTGCGAAGAGGCACTCAAGCAACTCAACGCACAGGGTGAGCAGAGCGTGGCTTGACCCCACAACTACACACACGCACAACCCGCATGCCACCCGAGAACGAACGGAGGAAACAACCTCGTTACTGCCCCCAGAATCACGGGGTCAAGGGCAAACCCAACCCCGTGGCAAGGCCGTAGCAGCGGAGCGCGAAGGAAGACCCAGACCCACCAAAGGGACTGGACCCCCTGGAACGGGGGCCCGGAGAGGTCAATGACGCCAGGCATCAAGACCCCACCAGGTGGTCACTTAGTGACATCGCCCCCCACATCGCCAGCGTATTCGGATAAGGCCCCTCCAAGAGCGTGCCCTTTCCCCCCAATAGCACACCGCCTGGCACACTGACCCTGCAGAACAGGCAGTCAAAATGGCCGTAAGCACACAAAAAAGGTTAACCAACGGAAGCAGGCAGCGCACCGGGGAAACCAGGCAACAGGCTGTAACCTGAGCCTGGAGCACTGCGGACGAGACAGGCGCCAAAGGAGTCAGCTGAAAACAGCCCCCCCGACGGAAGGGGCGTATGTTGGCGTTGTTGCATGACAAAGCCTCCATTAAAAAAAACCCACCCAGAGGGGTTGAGGCAGAGAAGGCTGACATGAGTGGCAGACGTCATGAACGTGCAGGGGCACACTCAACCGGGTAACCCGGGAGTTGACTCTGCTCCAACACACCAGGGAACCAACCACCCTGTCGTTACCATATGCGGTGGTTGTTCCTATAACCCCTCAAGAAAAAACTCCAAAACACACCTGCGGGCATACACTGGCTATACCGCAGTACAAGTGTTTCAGTTTTCAAAAAAGGGTTATCCCAGGCCTACGGTATCAACGAAACTTTACTTCGGACCGGGTCCGGCGGCACGGGAAGCACAGGGTTACCAGAGGAGGTCCAAGACCACCCCAACAGCCCCCTCTTTGCCACGCGTGAGAGAGGAGCGAAAAGAATGGAGAACCAGCCCTAAGCACACCACACTTGGTATTCCCAGGCGGTCTCCCAACCAAGTACTAACCAGGACCGAACCTGCGTAGCGTCCGAGATCGAACGAGATCGGGCGTGTACAGGTTGGTATGGCCGTAAGCCATTACGATAGTGCAGAGTACAACATGTACCCAACAAGGGTCTCCATAGCGCCTAACCCTGCGACACCGGGACCGACCTGGCATTTTCCCCCCCGAAAGTCCCTCAGGATACCAGAACAGCAGATCTGCATCCCCGCCGGACAACGGGTTAACTGAAATGGACCAGCGTGACCAGACCAGTCCCGTGTCCTAACCACGCCGACATGCCCACTCCAGGAGAGGGGGTAGGTATGCGTGTCGATCTAAAACATGAAAAGAGGGCGCCACCCATACGGTCCCCATTTAGACCGTGCTCAGTGGCCCACCCCAAGGGCGTGAGACCCCTCTACCTATGTTCAGATCTATTCCGTTAACATCCCCCAGATATGAACAAGAATTCATCGAGACAACCTAGTAAACTGGCGCTCGGAAGAGACAAAACTCCATCCCAGTTGCCCTATAAAAACGCTGTTTTAACAAGCAACCAAGGCGCACTTAGCCCCTGTGTGATTCTGTCACAGAAACACACCTGAGCCAGCACTATGTATGCGTCGAGACCCAAACACATCAATGGATAGTCTAGCAAGACACCAAACATTGTTCCTCAAAGTCGCCTGGGAGAACGACACGGAGCCGTCGTGCTTCATGTACCTTCCTCTTTTTATTCAAAAAAGAAAGAACACAGACTGACATGAATCCCTCGTGACGACGCTGAGGGTAAATATTGTTTACATTTTTACATCCCACCACCCTCCCATAGGCAGGAGACGGAAATCCCCAGAGAGACTTCCCACACGAGCTGTATAGATTGAAAAGAATATATTGCAACATTGAGCCATGTAATATTTTGGGTTAGGGCTCTCCGAGGAGGAGGAGGCACTGAACCAATACACACTCAATAATCGAATTGAATCGAATACACACACAATAGAGCAGGACTCCTTTTTGAAGTTCTACTCACCTTGACAATCTGAGGAGGAGGCTCTGAACTCTGAGGAGGCTCCCTCACAGGGAAGGAGAGTCCTAACTCACAGAAGGCCAGAGTAGGAGCTTCGTGAGGAGGAGCCCTGACCACTCCCTGAAACAGATCCATCATATGGACCTGAACAGCTCACGGAAGTCTTACCAACAGAGACGCGCACAGTGACGTACTCTATGGCGGGGGAATTTCTGCGGTGCACACGCCCAATCTTCCAGGGCGTGGGACCAGGAAACTCCCCTCCCCCCCCCCCCCCCTCTTACCCTGTAACGTGCCGAACAGCAACGTGACAGGAACCTTGGGCTCATGGGCTAACCTGCTATCTGATTTTTACTAAGGAAAAAACACAGAATAGAGAGGGCCCCCTTAAGAGCCCCGGTACCAGACTTACACATGTGCTTCTGTGGCCAACCTAACCCAGCTGTAGATCCAAGACACACACAACCCTTTATCACCACAAAAAATGGCAAATACACTCTACAGAGGAACGCCGTTTTTCATAATGAGAGAATACACAATTCTCGATTAGTATCGGCCACAGGCCTTGCTAAGCACACACGAAAAGTAACCAATCAATCTTTTCTTTAGGAAAATATAGTTTCTCAAGCGGTTTTAGCACAACCCCAGCAACTAAGCTAAGGGTTACATCGTATCCCACAACACAGTGACACAATATATTGTAAACAACATGTCTGAGAGGAGGGTGGGGAAGTCCCCAGGGAACCGGGGGGAACACCCCTCCTACCTTACCCTTGATACGGCCAGTTGAACAGGTAAACCTGTTAATATGTGAACACACTGTTCATTGTCATTACAGGCTGAGAAAAGAATTCGTTCTTCACTCATATGTCACTAAGCATAGCTTTACAGGTTAATTGACCCCCTTAGTTGTGAGTACACGGTACATGAACACACATGATGTTTCTCAACACAACAAACCAGATCATTTTTACATATGTAACAAAAAACCCGATTTGCATGGAGAGGCTAATACCAGTGACAAGACAATTCACACACAACTTGCGTCGTATCCTAAATGTATTGCAGCAACACCCGTTTTGGAAAACATCGTTATTACAAAACATTAGAAGGGAAGGAAGAAGACGCGTTTTAAGGTCTGGTCGGGACCTTTCCTACCGTGAGCGCAGACCAAGCGAACTGCAGTCTGGCTAACAGGGCACCGATAGTAAACACAGCATTCCTGTGTTGACGACACGGGCAGCGTCGCTGCTCCACCCCGCCGCTACGGTTCTCCTTGTTGACGCAGTCCTCGCCGGCCGGGCTCCCGGTAGGTTCGACTAACATCCTCTGTCAAAGATGACGTCGTAGTCAGAGTGTTTAAAGCATGTTATAGTCTCAGAACGTTCAACAGTGTAGCATTAAGCTAACAGCCGATCGGCTGATAGCAACAAGCTAACGTATACCAGCCTGGTAAACACAGCGAGCTAACGCCGCAGCTAACAGCTGCGCGGCTAACAGCTGACTGGCAGTAGTCCATAACTAGCATGCAAGCTAACCAGCCATCACCTGAACTGTATACAATGACATAACAAGCTACACTTCAGACAGGCTGCTGTCCCAATCCCTTCCCTAACAGGGAAAAGAAAAAGAGATGTCAGAACACAGTTTCAACGGTGATCCAGACACACACGGGGCCCTTTGAGCATGGAACTTCCGATAAAGAAGATCTTATGACCACATTTCCTCGTTAGGGTAAACTTTCATTTGTATATGAAAGATGGGGCCTACACGGGACAGAGAAGCATCCGCTCTAGAATCCTGGGATCACCAGAACCTAGCGCGGGCCACTAGATTAGTCATCATGGGCATCAGGCCAAGATCCTCCGACCACCGTTTTAAGCCGAGCAGAGGACCTTAGCCTGGGGTCGGCGTTTCGTAAATTGTTAGCTAACCCCCATAGCATCAACAACAACCAGAGCTCGCAATCAAAACAGTACATACCCAACCTGGAACCCACCGCTTCTCACAACAGTCGGTGCGTCCTACAGTCCAGCTGTGTTGCTGGAGTGTCTTACCCCATCCAGCCGCAGCAAGCAGGACTGTAGTTGGGAAGCATGTCAGCGGCGTGAGCTCCTAATACGGAAAAAACGGTGGAGATGTAGAATGATCATCATCTTCCAGACACTCTAGTAACGAAGACAATATTGCCGTATTTTCTCGAAAATAGTGAGAGAGAAAATAAAGATATGATGTCAAGGTATCTCTTGTTTTCCAACTTTCTTCTACTAACAACCTCGTCAAGTGGGGATCTACCGAAGGCACTTCCTTGTGGTGAAAGCGAAGAAGGAGGCGAGTAGGTGACCACATACCTGCTTATGAAGGTAAGTGGATGGGGGTGTGGCCAGACGAATGTTGGGATGTAAAGGTACATGGTGGAATTTTTTATTCAGTGCACGTGCACGAAGTGAAGTACAGTGCAAGTGTGATGCTGAGCGAGATCCATTACGAAACAGAACCTTCTGTAGTGTGGCAGTGAAAGGTTAACCTTCTGTAGTGTGGTAGTGAAAGGTTAACGATAGGTTATGTATATAACCTAGTTATATGAGTACTGGCTGAGCGTCTCGCTCTTCGCCATATTGAGATATACCTCATCTCCAGTACCTATTGTACTTCATTAACGAAACAAAACACCCATGCACTTGACCAGGCCCCGCCCCGGTGTACCCCTATAAGGCACCAGGCGTGGTCACACTCACCCTTCCTCGGGAAAGGTTTTCCATCAAGAAAAACCCCACCAAGGGACCTCAGGGCATGCTAAGAGCGAGACGCTAAGCCAGTACTCATATAACTAGGTTATATACATAACCTATCGTTATATACTCGTACTGGCAATCACGTCTCGCTCTTCGCCATATTGAGATATAGGTCAGAGCAGACGCGAGGCCAGACAAATGTACCCCCTGAGGACCCGCAGGCCCTACCACCAGGGGAGAGGGGAGTCCCGTCACCCCCCCTTCCTAGTGAAGAGGGAGCGGCAGTCAACTCCACCCAAGTGCGAAAAAAAGGGAACTAGAGACCATGAGGTAAAACCTAACGAAGGGACCCGGGGAGGACCAGGAGGCCGCAGCACAGATGTCCTCCACAGAGGCCTAACAAGTCCGACACCCAACGAGTGGAGTGCGCCCTGACACCCCCAGGGGGGGCCAGCCCAGCCAACGTGTAGCAAAGGGCAATGCCCTCGCACAACCAATGTGACAGGCGCTGTTTTGCAGTGCCTTACCAGCGCGAGAGCCACCGTAACAAACAAAGAGCTGATCGGTAGCCCTGAGGTCCTGAGTCCGGCTGAGTTAAACCACCAAAGCCTGGACTGGACACGACAGGTGAAGGCTCGCCTGTAACTCACCAGCGTGAGGAGGCGGATGAAACGCCTGAACCACAATATCCCTGGAGCGAAAGAATGCGAAAGACTGGATTAGGCCTCAGAGTCGCACCGCTATTGACACGAATAGACAAGCACTCAGGCCGCACCGAGAGAGCACAAAGCTCACCCACGCGCTTAGCGGAGGTGATGGCCAACAGGAACGCAGTCTCGAAGACAGCTGTTCCAAAGACGTCTGCTCAAGAGGCTCAAACAGGGCCTCGGACAACCGGCCAAGGACCAGTTGGAGGTCCCAACTCTGAGATAGTGAACGTTCCACCGGCTTAAGGCGCAGAGCGCCAAGCAGGAAACGCTTCACAAGAGGGTGGCTGAACAACGTAACGCCCTCAAAACCCCTCATGACAAGAGGATATAGCCGCGGCATATACCCTCACTGTCGAAGCCGACAGTCTATCCAAAATAGACTGAAGAAAGGAAAGGACAGCGTCCAGGGGGCAGGACACCGGTTCCCAGCCCCCCACCTTACACCACTCTTGGAAAATACGCCAGATAGTGGAGGGAGCATGCGCGTTCCGAATGGTGTTGACCACAGAAGGGTCCATCCTCTCCAGACTCACCCTCTCACCAGCCAAACCATCAGAGGCTGTCCCAGCACAGGGAACTGACACAGAGAGACACGTGCGCCTGAGGGAGGGCCCGCGACGACCAAGGAACAGGCCACGGCGGGGCTAACAAGAGCTGGATCAGGACCGGGAACCACACAGCTGTGCCCCAGTCCGGCACAAACAGGACCAAGGTCCTGCGCTCCCGACGTGTCCGCACCAACAACTGACCTATCAGATGTATGGGGGGAAAAACGTACAGAATCCCAGGTGGCCACAGCATCGGTCCCAGACCTGCCCGACTATGTCCGGACGTAATCCCACTCGCCCCGCGACATCACACCTGTACCCACATTCACCCTGCCGGGGATGTGGAGAGCCCTCAGGCTGCGCAGATGGAGAATGCCCATAGCCAGCCGACCGCCGCCCGGTGCAGACGGGGGGAGTGTACTCCTCCCTGTCTGTCGATATACGACGTTGACGTCGTATTGTCCGTCCTGATCAAAACACCGTTTGAGGACCAGAAGGACCGCCTTCAATACCAACACATTGAACGTAGCGCTGACCGGGCAGCATGGTCTTACCAGCTGCCCCCTACTGCGTTGGCCCGACGCGTCCCCAGTGAGGGAGGCGTCGGTGAAAACCGTGACGTGTGACAGCCTACTGCCAGAGGGCGAGGTCGCCCAGTACTGACACGGGAACCTTAGCCGGTTCCACTTGCCTCTCACCGGGTCTATTTCCATACTGGAAAACCACCTCCGTATCCTCCTCACGAGGTGAAAAGGAGGCCAAGAGGGACCACGGAATGAGCAGATGCCATCATACCGAGCAGGCGCATCACGGACAGCGCCGTAACCGTCCTAGGACGGAACCTCCCGAGCGTGTCGATAACATGCTCTGAGAGGGATGCCCATAGTACTCCACCCGTTGACTGGGAAGAGGAGTACTCTACTTCCAGTCTACAGCAAACCCCAGGCTGGTGGGGAATTCCACCACCTGCCTGGTATGAGACCTGATGATCCACCTTGACCGCCAAGGACCAGAATGTCGTAAGGGCAGAATACACTTCATAACCCCTGACAACGCAGAGGCCCCAGTGCGACCTCCACGCACTTGGTGAAGATGCGGGGAGCCAGAGAATAGCTGAACGGCAGCCTCTGGTACTCATACGCTAAACCCTGCAAAGGAAGCATAGGTAAGCCCTAGGATGGAAGATCTGTAGCCTGTATGCTGTAGCCATATGTGATGATAATCCCAAACGCACCCGCCTCCATTTGGCGCTGGTCCGCTAGGAACTGTACATAGGGGGCCCGGTCACACCCGCTGTGCATAGCCAACCCTGGACGCGCTAACCGTGCGAGCAGAGCGTTCCGTGGAGTCGGGACATCGGACCCTGACACTACCCACGAGGCAATCGCACCCAAGGGGGGACCCCGACAGAAAGGGCCGGTTTGATACGGGGGAAGCTGACATCATACTAGGTGACAAAAGCTCCCCCACTGAACACCCCTCCAGCATGCTGAGGAGTTGTTCTGCAGCTGGACATGCAAGGTGTGAGGCCCCCATGGGTTCCTACACACCGTAGCCCTGCAGTGATATTACTACCACCCAAATCACGTGTGCCTGCCAGACCACTGCGGGCTCTCCGGAGTGGGAGGCATCAATGTGATACCCGGCCTGGCGAAGGCGAGGTCGGGGAAGCCCGCACTGTTTGCCTCAAGAGGTCTCGAGCCCCCCTGCTGACAACCCTTGTAGTTGACAGACGTAACACCAGGCTCAACCAAACACAGACGCAGAACGTGTGGCGTGGGAGCCGCTTGACAGCACAACATTCTCATGGACAGACCCAGTCTCAGCCATCAACTGGGTGTCAGCCCCTGTCCCCATGAGAAGCGAACGTGGGGCCGCTTGCGCTTCATTGAAGACACGTGGCCTGCAGCCAAAGGAAACAAATCAGTGCCCCTTTTCCGCTGGTGTTGGGGGAGGGAGTTACCGGAGAGCGGGCTGCACACAGCCGGACGGCGAAGTTTTTTTATTTCCAATGTAGCCGATCCCTCTGCCTTGTGGACACCTGTTGACGTTGAGCCCAGGGTACCTCAGGCGGGGGAAACATGGCCGCTGGTCGAGGGCCTCGCCACAGCCGCTGGCGAGGCCGTGCTCTCACCTCTGGCTGCGCGGTGTGAACCTCCGACTCAGCGACGGGATGCCCTGCTAACAGCCACATCGGTTGGTGGCTCTGCAATGGGCAGTAGCCTCTCGTATGTGAGGGATGCGGGCTCAGTGAAGGAAGGTGCGCATGGGGAACTACGTGCCTTGTTCCCGGAGCTCATGGCGGCAGCCGCAGTCACAAACGGCGTGCCGCTGCCGCAGCCACTGCCTGCTCCTGTCCCTGATGATTTAATAGGTCATTTATGGAAACGTCATCCTGTGAGGGAGGCGGGCGTTGTCTGCCCATTTTTCCCCTTAATGTAGGCCTACGTACGTCAGGGACAGGTGGTCTCCCACATCACTGGCCTCACCCCGCCTACGTGGAAATCACGAGGGTGGAGGGTCTGGTCGAGGGAATGAAAGAAGGGGTGCCTCGGCTTGATAGACCGATGGCGTCTCTGCTTTGTCCTGAGGTGGTGTGGGAGCCGTTGCGGAAGCCGGTTCCCCACGGGAAATCGGCGAGGCGGTTGGCCAACTGGAGTGACCAGTCGTTTATCGCCGGTACTCAAACCCTAGATGCTACGTCCAACATCGCCCAGCTAGTGCGGTTTATGTCCGGGATAATGACGGCGGTACGGAGCTGACTGAACTACAACATGATCAGCTCGCCCTGGCGGCCGGAGCCATCCTGCATCTGGTCCAGCTGCAGGCCATAGCCGCCGGGAAGGTACGCGCCCTGGCCACTCTAGCCCAGCGCCATCTTTGGCTGGAGCAGGCGAGAGTGCCGGACAGGAAGAGGCTTCCCCTGCTTACGGCACCCCTCTCCGATGCTGGGCTCTTCGGGTCGGCATTGCAGCTCATGACGAAAACCTGCAGGGATATGGAGGAGGAGCGTTTGGTGCTCCAGCCCCATTTCCCCCTGCCCATTGTCGCCGGTGGAGTCAGACGGATGCCTCGTCGTCGGGGACCCGCGACCGATGCCACCGCAACGGCTACCACCGCCACTGCTGGCCCTTCGGCGAAGAAGGCCAGGAGGAGAGAGGGCGCCTCGACCACTGCAGCCGGCCCACCCATGCCCGGAGGTGACGATAGGGATCGTCGAGACCAGGCACCCCTGTACCGTCCCTCCGGGGCTAAAGCTCCCCGGGGTGGCAAGCCACGAGCGGCTCGTGGCGGGCGTCGCTGATGTGACTTTTCCCCCTCATGTTACCCCTGTTCCCTTCCCCGGCCCATCTATATATTTTGTTATACAATAAAAAGTCCCTCCCAGGAGGGACTGTATTTTGTTACAAACTGTGTGTTTATTCACTACATATGATGGGGATACGATGTGTAGATCCTCGCTTAGTGTGGGTTTGATAGGAGAGCTAGACTTTTTAGTCTTTGGTTGGTCGCTACATATATATATGTGTGCTTAGCAAGGCCTGTAGCTAACACTCGGTCGAAAGGGTTTTTTCTTCCTCGGCCTGGAGACTTATGTTCTTCCTATAAAGGTAGAGGTTAGTTGTGTGTTCTGTTACTTTAAGACAGTGATATTGAGCCACAACACTGTAGTGTTGGCCTACAGAAGTGCTCGTGTGTGTGTAATTGTACCACGGTCTTTTAGACCGCTCTCTCTCTCTATCAATCTTCTGTGTTCTTGAAACATAAAACACGGGTGTCGTGGCCTTGTTATAAACCCTGTTCACAGACGTTGTCGTCTGTGACTAGCATGCGTTGGGTTAGCTTATCCTATGGATATACGCTATTCATTTAGCATGCTGGCTACTTAAGGTATCATGGCTGTTGTTATTGTCGTATGCAAGGGTTGGGTTCGCGAGGGGGTGACCAGATAAACCCCTCCTTCCCCCTTTTCTGATTGGTCGGGGGGTTTGACCCTCTTTTCATTCGGTCCTGCCGCGCTGATTGGTCAGTATGGCACGGGGCGGGGGGGGGGGGAAGGAATTCCCTGACTCCCCACCTATCACGGTCGGTTGAGTCATGGGATTCCCCCCGTCATAGAATACGTCACTGGGCACGTTTCTATTGGACGCTGACTTCCGTGAGTTCTTTACAGGCCCCATGTGTGGTTCTCTGTTATTGTCAAGTTGTCGTACCGGAGCGTAGGGACTTGGTGTTCTGCTACGCTCAATATATGTGTAACTTGAGCCTTTTGGTCACATGGCTCAATGTTACATTGACTTTTCAAGTTGTTGCTGACGTGGGAAGTCTCTCTGGGGGTTCCCGTCCACTCCTTGTGGAGTAGGTTGACAGGGTATTGTTATTTTCCCTCAGCCGCGTCACATGGGGCCCATGTCCGTCTTCTTTTTTCTCTTTTTTATAGGAAAGAGGAAATAAAGAACAACAGCTTCTTGCCGTTCTCGCAGGCGGCTTGGAGGAACAATGTCTGGTGTCTTGTTAGACTATCCATTGATGTGTTTTGGGTCTCGACGTGTACATAGTGCTAGCCCTGGGTGCTTCTCATAAGAATCACGCATGGGCCTGCGCGCCTTGGTTGCTCATCATTAAAACGGCATTTTTATGGGGCGACTGGGATGGAGTCTGTCTCTTCCGAGTGCCAGTGTTGTCTCGATGAATTCTCATTCATGGGGATGTTAACGGAATCGATCAAAGCATAGGTAGAGGGGTCTCACGCCCTTGGGGTGAGCCACCTAGCGCGGTACGTAAGGGACCGTCTGAGTGGCGCCCTCTATAATGTTTTAGATTGACACGCGTACCTACCCCCTCCTAGTGTTGGGGATGTCAGCGTGATTAGGGCACGGGACTGGTTCTGGTCGCGCCGGTCCAGGTCAGTTAACCCGTTGTCCGCCGGGGACGCAGATCTGCTGTTCTGGTACCCTGAGGGACTTGTGCTTTTTTTCGGGGGGAAAATGCCGGGTCGGCCCGGGTGTCACAGGGTTTTGACGTTATGGAGGTGTTCGTGGTTATGTTACTGCGTGTTACCCCTCACTGTTGCTTGGTCCATGTTGTGTTGTACCTTGCGCTGCGCTAAGGGGGCCTGGTCCTTCTTCATTCTTTTTGCCCCTCTCTTCTCCTGCTTACGCATGGCTGAGAGGGGGCTGTTGAGGTGGTTCTTATGGAACTCCTCTGGCATCCCTGTGTACGTCCCGGTCCGCCGGGCCCAGTCCGACATTTTTTTGTCGACCCGTAGGCCTGGGATAACCCCTGTTTGGAAACTGAAACACTTGTACTGCGGTATAGCCAGTGTGTATCCGCAGGTGTGTTTTGGAGTTTTTTCTTGAGGGGTTATAGGAACAACCACCTCATGTTTGAACCAAGAGGATGGTTGGTTCCCTGGTGTGTTGGAGCGGAGTCAACTCCCGGGTTAGTCTGTTTGAGTGTGCCCCCGCACGTTTCATGACGTCTGCCAATCGTGTCAGCCTTCTCTGCCTCGACCCCTCTAGATAGTCGGGGGGTTTTGTGGAGGCTGTGACATGGTGCACAACAATGCCAGCATACGCCCCTTCCGCCGGGGTGCTGTTTCAGCTGACCCCTTTGGCGCCTGTCTAGTCCACAGTGCTCCAGGCTCGGGTCGAGTTCCTGTTGCCTGGATTAAGGGATCGACCTCTTCTAGAGGTCGTCTCCCCGGTGCGCTGCCTGCTCCCGCTGTGGGTGTAGCCTCTTGAGTGCTTCGAGTTTACAGCCATGCCACCCTGAACACGCCCGATCTCGTTCGATTTCGGAGGCGGTATAGGTTCAGGCCTGGGTGCCTGAGTATACCAGGGTCAGTGAGCCAGGCGGCGTGCTATTGGGGGGAAGGGTCTGCTCTTGGATGGGCCCTGTCCGAATACGCTGGCGATGTGGGGGGCGGTGTCACTAGTGACCGCCTGGCGAGGTCTCGATGCTGTGGCGTCATTGGTCTCTCCAGGCCGCCCTGTGCGTTGAGTTGCTCAAGCTCCTCTTCGCGCAGTTGGATCCGTCTCCCTCCCGTCCTCCAATAGGGAGGGTC
>NC_140165.1:76506327-76523081 GCF_963971535.1 Notolepis coatsorum
CTCTTTCTCTCATCAAACCCTTCTCTCTCAACCCTTTCTCTCTCTCCTCAAACCTGTCTCTCTCTCTATCTCTCTCTTTCTCTCATCAAACCCTTCTCTCTCAACCATCTCTCTCTCTCTCTCTCTCTCTCTCTCATCAAACTATTCTCTCTCAACCCTGTATCTCTCTCATCAAACCCTTCTCTCTATCTCTCTCACCAAACCCTTCTCTCTCAACCCCCTCTCCCTCCCCCTCTCTCTCCCTCTCTCCCTCACTCCCATCAACACCCTCTCTGTCTCCCTCACTCTATTTTCACTTCACCCTCCTACTCTCCTTCTCTCTCTCCAATGTTCTGTCATCCATCCACTCCTGCTCATTCTCTCTCTGTCCCTTTGTCATTATCGTGTGCTCTCTCTCTCTCTCTCTCTCTCTCTCTCTCTCTCTCTCTCTCTCTCTCTCTCTCTCTCTCTCTCTCTCTCTCTCTCTCTCTCTCTCTCTCTCTGGACCTGGACGTTCCCGTGTTGCCACTTGCGCAACCGTCAATTAAAATCACGGTGTCTAATGTCCCACCATTCATCTCTGATGAGTTTCTGATAAAAGAGCTGTCCAGACACGGAAAGATAGTCTCTCCCATTAAGAAGGTGCTTACAGGGTGCAAATCACCTTTGCTGAAGCATGTTGTTTCTCATAGACAGTTTTTATATATGATTCTGAATAACAGGAATGATGAGTTCAACATGAGATTTTGAGACTTTGATTATGTATTGTATGCATCATCAGAGACCATGAAGTGTTTTGGGTGTGGAGGGGGGGACATGTTATTAAAGGAGGCACAGGCTGACCCTGGAGAGGGAACTAGTGGACAAGGAAAGGCTGGTAAAGAAGCGTCGAAAGAAGCGTCAAATAATGAGACTGTGGTTTTAGATGTTAGTGGTGAGGAAGTGGCCAGGGTTAAACCAGCTGAGACAGACAGTGCTACAGGTGAGCTACAAACAGAGGTGGCCAGGGATAAACCAGCTGAGACAGACAGTGCTACAGGTGAGCTACAAACAGAAGTGGCCAGGGATAAACCAGCTGAGACAGACAGTGCTACAGGTGAGCTACAAACAGAAGTGGCCAGGGATAAACCAGCTGAGACAGACAGTGCTACAGGTGAGCTACAAACAGAAGTGGCCAGGGATAAACCAGCTGAGACAGACAGGGCTACAGGTGAGCTACAAACAGAAGTGGCCAGGGATAAACCAGCTGAGACAGACAGGGCTACAGGTGAGCTACAGACAGAAGTGGCCAGGGATAAACCAGCTGAGACAGACAGGGCTACAGGTGAGCTACAAACAGAAGTGGCCAGGGATAAACCAGCTGAGACAGACAGTGCTACAGGTGAGCTACAAACAGAAGTGGCCAGGGATAAACCAGCTGAGACAGACAGTGCTACAGGTGAGCTACAAACAGAAGTGGCCAGGGATAAACCAGCTGCTACAGACAGTGCTACAGGTGAGCTACAAACAGAAGTGGCCAGGGATAAACCAGCTGAGACAGACAGTGCTACAGGTGAGCTACAAACAGAAGTGGCCAGGGATAAACCAGCTGCTACAGACAGGGCTGCAGGTGAGCTACAAACAGAAGTGGCCAGGGATAAACCAGCTGCTGCAGACAGTGCTACAGGTGAGCTACAAACAGAAGTGGCCAGGGATAAACCCAGTGGCGGCTCTACCACTAGGGGCGCTCGGGCGCCGCCCCCCCTCAGCTCCTACCCTGGTTATATGAGAGAACAAGAAAAATAAGTTTTTAGTTTTTTGTTTTAAAGCCCTATAAATAATATAAACATGTTTAAAATTAATAATATCTACTCATTTTAAGTATGTTTGTGTTTCCAATGCACAATATAACGTTATTATATTAAAAAAGAAATACTCGTTTTCTTGAACAGGAAGTGACGTTTCTTTTAATTTTTTCGTATTTCTCGCCCGGGCTAGAAGCGATAGCGCTCTGAGTGCGCGTCACAGTTTGATCGCTGTCTCCGTCACAGCCAATCAGTGCATACGGCGTTGTGCGTTGAAATATGACTATTATGTTGGAATCCGAGCGCGATTTGAAGCGGTCTAGGCAGCAGCGTGAACTTCCGTGAAGAATTTCCATAGCCGCATTTCGCGGAGACGCTCTCTGATTGGCCGACGCCAGTATTTTTTTCCATGGCAGAATTTCACAGAGATGATCTCTGATTGGCCGAATCCAATTTCTAATGTTCCAATTCTAGCTTCTAGCTTGGTTCCTAGGTTGGTCCTAGGTTGGTCGGTGGAGATAGTTGTGTTGTTGTGAGATGCATGCAGCTGTTTGTCTTAGACGAGCGTGCCGTGACTGCAAGTTCTTTAGACTGTTAAGCTTAGGCACTCTTTCAAAGTTGGTTAAGGTTAGAGTTTGTCTTAGAACATGGCGATAGAACGCCAGGTAGTTTGCAGTCTGTTCGAGCGGAAATGGACAAAGGAATGTACTTGTTGAGTGTTGTGCTAACGAGCTCAGCTAACACTTGGCTAACAAGCTATATGGCGGATTATACACGTTTATCAAGCTCTCCTGCCCTGGACGTTTCAACTAAACAGTGAGTCTCTCTCTCTCTCTCTCTCTCTCTCTCTCTCTCTCTCTCTCTCTCTCTCTCTCTCTCTCTCTCTCTCTCTCTCTCTCTCTCTCTCTCTCTCTCTCTGTGCTTAACGTTAACGTTTGTAAATAGTTTTTTTTAGGAGCAGTACTACTGCTGGCCATTCATGAAGCGAGACATTGCTGATTGTTTATTTATTTTATAACACAAGACTATGACTACCAACTGCCTAGCCAGCCGTGTATCAATCTTGGATGCAATAATAACGTTACTTACCACACTGACTATGTCGATGGCTCATTGATTTAACTACTGCAGCTCTCTCGGATTGAAAATACGTGGATTATGGCTTGTTCAATATCGTCTATGTTTGAATGAATGAATGAATGAGAACTTTATTAACAGATTGCAGAATGGGTACAATACAGTACGGCTCAATACACACAATTGTTAAGGGGATGCAGACCAGAGAAAGACGTTTGTCTTGTTTACATCAGGGTCCCAGATTTTCGATTCATATCGATAGTTTAATAGCTAGCCTTGGCTCGTTTAACAATATGCAAAATATGTGTACAGCCCTGTACTCATACTGAAGTTATCCTTGGTATATAATAGGTCTGATTGTGTAACGAATCGATTCCACGTCGCGCTGTGTGTGAGAGAGAGAAGGAGAGAGGGAGAGATCTGCCTGTGTTTGTAGACGGGCGAGTTTTGTTTCTAACTTTTCTATTTATATATTGTGTTTCAAGTTGTGAATTAGAGTCTAGACTATACTTTATTTGACTGGTTGTGTGTTGTTGTAGTAACAGCTGAGCGACTCGTTCATAAGAGCCGATTCATTGCCGTGAGCGTGAGTCGAATCGCTCACGTCTTGCCATAAGTGTTGCGTGGTACTGTACTGTACATGTTTGCATTTTGCAAAATGTTTGGTATAGCGCCCCTAGTGGCGAAGTACCCAGCGGCCGCCACTGGATAAACCAGCTGCTACAGACAGTGCTACAGGTGAGCTACAAACAGAAGTGGCCAGGGATAAACCAGCTGAGACAGACAGTACTACAGGTGAGCTGCAGCTAGAAGGGGCCTGTGTGAAACAGACAGACAGGGCTACAGGTGAGCTGCAGGTAGAAGGGGCCTGTGAGAAACAGACAGACAGGGCTACAGGTGAGCTGCAGGTAGAAGGGGCCTGAGAGAAACAGACAGACAGGGCTACAGGTGAGCTGCAGGTAGAAGGGGCCTGAGAGAAACAGACAGACAGGGCTACAGGTGAGCTGCAGGTAGAAGGGGCCTGTGAGAAACAGACATACAGTGCTGCTGTGTCTGGGAGAAAAACACAGGAGAGTAGCAGTGGTCTGTGTGACAACAGTGCAGAAGTAAGTGAACAGACAAATTGTTATGGTTTGTTACCAACCCCAACAGCACGGCACAGACAGGTAGTTCAGAGTTAGCCAAAAACCAGGGCGTATTTATTTCCAATAACAGAGAATAGCAAAAACAACAAAAAGCACAAGTGGGGAATGTTCTTGGCAGAGTTGTCTGCGGCTCTGCAGCTCATCTCAGAGCAGGGACGGCACTGTGGCGTTGCGCCTCTGACTCTGCGGCTCTGCAGCTACTTGAAGATCCACTCTGGGAGGAACAGAGAGAGAGAGAATTGTCAACAAACAAGCGAATGGAATACAAGGCAGTCCTCCTTAGCTGAGTCCAGTATAAACACAAGTGACAAATCTTCAGTGTTTACCAAACACACAAGTTTAGCTGAGTCCAGTACAAACAAAAACGGCACATCTTCAGTGTTACCCAAACACACAAAAAGCAGAAAGGTCCCGAGTCAGGAAGATGCGAGGAAAAACAGAGTATCCAAAAAAGTACGTTCCAAAACTCACCCAGGCGCAATTGCGCAAAGCGGGCAACGAGGCACAGATCCAACGGATGGCAGAGAAAAGCAATATCGGCGACTTCCATAGACGTCCTGGAGAAAAACAGACGAGGTACAACACGGGAGGAAACAAGCAGCAGCCAGTGGTAATCCAAAACGACCCGACACAGAACGTTAGGAACACCAGAGTATATAAGGGCTCCACCGAGATGATTAGAACTCACTTCAGGTGCGCGAAGGTAATTGATACCTTGAAGCGTGGGGAATCGGACCAATCCTCACACAAATGAGGTGGACATGGAAGATGATGCTGTTTCAAAATCTGTTTCAAGGGGTCCACACAAGTAAAAAAGGGTCAACATATGTGTAATAGCCAGACCGAACAAATGGCTTCACAGTCAGACCAGAGTGATAGTGAGAAGTAAGAGCAGTGATGGGCAAGCTACTTGGAAAATGTAGCAAGCTACACTACAAGTTACTCTCGATTAAATATAGCTCAACTACAATGGAAGCTATCCCCAGAAAAATGTAGCAAGCTACACTACAAGAACATGGCAAAAATAGCTAGCTACATCGGCACTACTTATTTTTTTTTTTACTTCGTGATCAAGTTTCCACCAAACAAATAGGCAGGCAAAAAAAATGCTCAGTTTGATTGTTTATTATAAAACTGAAACAAGCCCTCGGTCTGGCTTTTTGTGTCATCCTTTTAACATGAACTTGTATTATGTACAAAATCCAGGAAGCGTGTGGCTTTATGACAGGTCATGAGTGCAAGAATGTGACAATTTGACCATGTGACCGCGGCAACGCGGGAGAGCGGCAGTGCGGAAATAGGCTGTCTCTAAGACAAACTCTAACCTTAACCAGCTCCTTAACAGCGCCTAAACTTAACCGTTCTAACCTTAACCAACTCCGAAACAATGCCTAACCTTAACCTTAACCTTAACCATGCCTAACCTTAACCATAGAAAGAATATTGCCATTCTCTTTGACAAACTCTAACCTTAACCAGCTCCTTAACAGCGCCTAAACTTAACCGTTCTAACCTTAACCAACTCCGAAACAATGCCTAACCTTAACCTTAACCTTAACCATGCCTAACCTTAACCGGCGAAAGAATACACGTTAAAAAAAAAATCACGTTAAAAAAAGAAAAATCATGGGATTCGAACGCGTCAACAACGAACCGCAGGACCGCGGACCGCTGCTATGCCAGGTGAGCTGAAGCGCCGAATGAAAATCATGGCGGATTCCTGCGGCGGTTACCTAATTCCGCTCGCGCTCTGCCGCTCCGCCGCTCTGCCGCTCTGCTCTGCGGTTGCCGCGCCTGCCGCGGGGCATGGTGCAGCCAATCAGGGAAAACGCGGAAGCAAAAGCAGCACTACTGACCTGTCATTAAGGAATAGGCATCCAGGAAGGCAAGTTTAGCTGGGTGCAGCCTCTACAAAAGAAAAGAAAGAGACCATTTCGTTTGATCAGTTTTTATAGTATAGTTTGTTGATTACTTTTGATGCAGTAATGGTCTTTTTCTTTTCTATTCTATCTTTATGTATTATTTATCCCTAAACTCTGCATCTTCTGAAACCTGCCCACTTTATCAACCAAAAACACACTTCTTCAATATCTGAATTGTGACTGTTTTACTTCATTTTACTAGTATTATGCTACCATGTATATACTACTACCAACTATGCTAATATGTTTATACTACTACAGTATGTACTCAGAGTATAACACTCAAGCTTGACACTGACAAACAATACTACTTATCCTTGGCTGCTAGATATGTACCACTCCTGCTGACTTGTTGTACACAATTTGTAAGTTGCTTTGAATGAAAGTGTCAGCTAAATGACCAAATGTATTTAAAATATGTAACTCACAAAACATTCCATGGCCCCAAAATCATGTGGGGACCCCCCTGTGGGTCCTGTCCCACAGGTTGAGAACCACTGCTCTAGGTGATCTTTTCCCTATTTTTTTCTTTTCTCCACCCCCATAATATTGTTAATTTTCTGCCTACAGTGAAACATCATCATGATAGCAGCTATCTGTTAGTTAAAACTGTTGACAAAAAGTGTACTGACTTGTGTGCTGTTTGGGAACAGTTGATTTCCATCAGCTCACCTGAATGTGTTCTCAAGTTAGTGCTGGACGTGTGGGATGTTGAGAGCAGCATATGTTTTAGGCGTTTTTTCAGTCAAACTCATAAATGTGTCCAGATAGGGCCATGGAGAGGCATTGTTGTTATTGACATCATCATCTTCATCAATGCCATCGAACCCCTCTGCCATTTCGCGCGGACTGGTTCATGTAATCCGTTAAATTGCATTCATTCATTCAGTACGTCTGTGTTTTGATTTTCACTTCCTGGTTTGCGGAGCTGGAGTCCCGCCCTATCCTGCCTCTGATTGGCCTACCCGTAATGTTTTGGCCTAACCATACCCAATCGTGAGTCGTAATACTCATATCTAAACCAACCAACCAATCATAGTGGGTTTTTTAGGGGGAGTTTTTTTTTCTCCTCACAAATCTCCCGATAGTAGCGGGGTAGCGTTTCCTCGTTGCTACGTCACTACTTCGTTCTATAAATAGCTGCGCTACAGAGACCGCTACTTGGTTCAAAAGTAATGACGCTACCATCACGCTACTGAGAATTGTAGTTAAGCTATGTAGCGTCGCTACTTGTAGCTAGCTACTGCCCATCACTGAGTATGAGTCAGATGGTAGTGACATATCTGAGTTAAGGAAGTCACAAAACAAAAGATCACTGTCAGTCAAAGCCATCAAAACTTTGCTACAAGAAACAAAGAATGTTTGGGGCTTGAAAATGGAGGAACATATTCCTGATACAGAGGCTTTCTATACATCTGTCAGGTTTCACATGGGAAACAACAGCTTTACTAAGCAGGAGGTGTACAGACTAAGGAAACTACTGCCAAAGGTCAAAAAACAACTTCATGAAATGAAAACAAGTGGCAACCTTTAATTTATTGTTATTGTGTGTTTTAGTCACTCCTCTTCTCTCCATGGAACATTTTAAGGTTGGAACTTTGAACTTGAATGGGGCAAGAGATGTGAGAAAACGTGCAACGCTGTTTGAACTGGTAAAGTTAAACACATTGATGTTCTTTTTATGCAGGAGACACACAGTGACAAAGTAAATGAAGTAGAATGGAGGAAAGAATGGGAAGGACATGTAGTGTTGAGTCATAATACTACAAATAGCAGTGGAGTTGGTTTTTTATTCTCAAAACGTTTTATTCCTGCTTCTTATACTGTAGAACATGTTGGGTAGGTTCATTGTAGTGAAAGCACAATTTGAAACATTAATGTGGTTTTATTGAATATTTATGCTCCTTCTAAAGGGCCTGATAGAAAGGCCTTTTTAGATATAGTGTGTACTAAATTGTCCGATTTTAATCCGGATGATTTCTTATTTTTTTCTGGAGACTTCAATTGCACAGAGAATAACAGTTTAGACAGGAATCACAATGAACCCCATCCAGCTTCTCAAAGTGCATTAAGACAGCTTGTACACACACATGGCTTGGTTGATGTGTGGAGGAGGTTTCATGGGAATGAGCGCCAGTATACATGGTCTCATTGTAGGGATAATGTTGTCTCGTTAGCTAGACTAGACTAGAGTTTTAAGCACCATTTAAATATTTTTAAAATGTGCAAAATATTGCCTGTTGGTTTTACAGACCATTCATTGGTAATGTGCTATGTCTTTATTAAAAATCTGGTGCCTAGACGTGCTTATTGGCATTTGCTCCATGAAAAGGATTTTAGAGATGTTTTTAGTTTTTTTTGGGTCCTGTTTAGGAGTAGGAAGAAGGAGTTCTCTTCTCTTAGGCAGTGGTGGGACTGTGGCAAAATAGAAATTAAAATGCTTTGTCAACAACACACCCTCAATATAACTAGAGACATCACTACCTCCATGAGAGATTTGGAGACTGAGATAGTGGACCTTGAGAAAATGTTTGGGTCCACAGGAAATCAAGGACAGTTTGAAGTCCTTAATAAAAAAATAATGGCTTTAGCTGACCTGCTAGGTGTGAAGGCTCAAGGAGCTTTGTTAAGGTCTAGATTTATGAATGTTAATGCTATGGATGTGCCTTCCAGTTACTTCTTCGGTCTGGAAAAGAAGAATGGACAGAATAAATTCATTCACTCTCTTCTGTCAGAGATGGGGCAGGACATCACTGATGCCAGTCAGATCCGGAGACGGGCCGTTGAGTTTTATTCTGCTTTGTATAACAGTGAGTACACTGACAATGATGTCCTTCTACAGTCCTTTTGTGAAGGATTGCCCACAGTATCACGGGAGTCGAATGTGCTGCTGGAGAGACCTTTGGACTCGTCAGAGCTCTATTCTGCATTACATGGGTGGCGGGAAAGCCCCTGGTATTGACGGTTTGACGGTGGAGTTTTAGAAAGCCTTTTGGGACATTGTGAAAGACGATCTTCTCAAGGTATTCAATGAAAGTCTGGCTGAGGGTGCTTTGCCGCTTTCCTGTCGCAGGGCAGTGATAACCTTACTGCCAAAAAAGGGGACTTTGCAGGACATAAAGAACTGGAGGCCTGTGTCAATTTTATGCAGCGAATATAAGATTTTGTCAAAGACCTTAGCAAACCGTCTGAGAGAAGTGATGGATCAGATCATACATCGTGATCAGACGTATTGTGTACCTGGCAGGTCAATATTGGATAATGTATATTTAATTTGTGATGTTTTGGGTGTCTCTGATTCATTGGGCTTGAATACTGCTCTTATTTCAATAGATCAGGAGAAAGCATTTGACCGCGTTGAGCACAATTATCTCTGGAGTGTTATGAAGAGTTTTGGGTTCAGCGATGGTCTCATTGCTATGGTGAAAGTTTTGTATCAGAACATTGAGAATGTGTTAAAATTCAATGGTTCTCTATGTGCTCCTTTTGAGGTACAGAGGGGCATTAGGCAAGGCTGCGCTCTCTCTGGCATGTTGTATGCAATTTCACTGGAACCCATGTTACAAACATTGAGAAATGAGATGAGGGGTTTAGCTATACCTGGTTTCCAAGATAACATTGTTTTGTCAGCTTATGCTGATGATGTAGTTGTTTTTGTAAAAAACCAAAATGATGTAAATATATTGGAAAGAATTGCTGACAGTTTTAGGGCTGTGTCCTCTGCCAAAATAAATTGGAGGAAGAATGAGGTGTTAGCTGTGGGTAACTGGCATAGTAGATTACCTGTGTTACCTCAAAACATGATCTGGAAAAGGGATGGTTTTAAATATTTGGGATATATACCTTGGAAATGACACGATTGTACAGAATAATTGGGAGAATGTGGTGGAGAAAGTAGAAGGAAGGCTGTTTAAGTGGAGATGGCTGTTGCCTCAGATTTCCTATAGAGGCAGAGTCCTGATAATAAATAACCTTGTGGATTCTACCTTGTGGCATAAGCTGGCATGTGTGGAGCCTCCTTCAGGCATGTTGGTGCGGTTGCAGGCAAATATGGTTGATTTCTTTTGGGATTGCCTGCACTGGGTTCCTCAGAGTGTTCTGTATTTGCCCAGAGAAGAGGGAGGGCAAGGCCTGATTCATTTAGCGAGTAGGACAGCGACTTTGAGGCTACAGTTCATACAGCGATATCTGTTAGGACCAAGAGATTTAGTTTGGAGAGAAGTTGCCTCTTTTATTCTTCGAAAAGTAAATAGTCTTGGTCTTGATGTATCTTTGTTTTTAACAGACCCGACGACTTTAAGGTTAAATGCACTTCCTCCTTTTTATCAGGTTTTTTTTAAGTGTTGACACTTTTCAAGTGTATAAGAACTACTTCTACTAAATCGTTGCACTGGTTACTGGAGGAGCCTCTTGTTCACGGTGCAAGAATGGACATAAGCGACTGTGCAAGCCCTGGGCTGACTGGACTGCTGTGTGCTGCCGAAGTGGTACGCCTGAGACAGCTGGCAGACACAGCAGGACCAGAGTTAAAGGATGCTCAGGCTGTGTGCTCTTTATTGGGCCTGAGGTCGCAGCGCTATGCAACCAGGGTGCTGGATCTCTGGAGACAGAGGTTGACTGTCGAGGAGCTGGGCATGCTTAGCTTATACAGCAGTGGAGCATTAAAACCGGACAAACAGGATGAGTTTCCAAATGTCTACCTGAGCCCTGTACTGAGAGAAATGTCTGGTCCTCTACTTTCTGTAAAGGACTCAGCATTATACAAAATGGATAGGAAATCATGGTACAGAAACTGTGTCAAAGTAATTAATAAGAAATGGCTAAATAACAGAGTGGACACAGAAACTTGGCTGTCTCCAGATGTCCCGAATCATGCAATAGAACCGGCAGACCACTTCTTTGTCCTCCGCAAGGACCGGACGACAGAGTCACTAAAGACGAAAGGAGGCGGCATTGCTTTCATGGTAAACAAGGAGTGGTGCGATAAAGGCAACGCAAAGGAATTGTCTAACCACTGCTCCCCAGACCTGGAGTTCATCACGATCAAATGTCGACCCTTCTTTCTTCCGAGAGAGTTAACGTCCATCATCCTCATCGGAGTGTACATCCCACCACACTCGAACACTGGGACCGCACTTTCAAAGTTACACGACGAAGTAAATAAACTCCAGACAGCTAATGTTGACGCTGCCATTTTGGTTCTGGGCGATTTCAACAGCGCGCGTCTTAAAAAGGTGTTGCCGAATTTCTATCAGCATGTGACCTGTCCCACCAGAGGCGAGAACATATTAGACCATGTATACTCGCAATTTAAGAATGGGTACAAGTCACAGGCTCTTAGTCCATTCGGTAAGTCCGATCACGCCGCCATTTTTCTTTTGCCAAAGTATAAACAAAGTCTCAAGCGAACGCCGGTGGTCTCGCGAGAGGTTAAGCGTTGGACCGTGACGTCAGGGGAGACACTCCAAGCTGCACTTGAATGCACAGACTGGAGGGTATTCCGTGATAACACAGCCAATATTAACGAATACACTGAAACGGTGCTTGACTTTGTCTGTACTCTGGTAGAAGAAACAATCCCCTCTACCACAATTAGAATCTACCCAAATCAAAAGCCCTGGGTAGATAAATCCGTCCGTGAGGCTCTGAAAGTGCGCACATCAGCCTACAACTCCGGCCTGGTGACAGGCAACATGGAAGAACACAAGACGGCAAGATACAACGTCAGGAGAGCAGTAACAGAGGCAAAACGGCGTTACAGGGATAAAGTTGAACTTCAGTTTGAACAGGCTGACTCTAGAGGCATGTGGCAGGGCCTCAGAACAATGACAGATTACAAAGGCACCTCCCTCAAGCTGAACAGTGACATATCCTTAGCAAATGATCTCAACTCCTTCTATGCGAGGTTTGAGGCTGTGAATAACAACACCAGCCTACAAACCACGGCAATGGGGGGGGGGTCTGCTGATGGAGACTCAGTGTTCAGGGTAACAGAGCATGAGGTGGGACGGATCTTTAAAAAAGTGAATATCAGGAAGGCAGCAGGACCGGACGGCATCCCCGGCCGCGTCCTAAAAGTCTGTGCCGACCAACTGGCCCCGGTATTCACTGACATCTTCAACCTGTCCTTGGAACAGGCTGTCATCCCCACCTGTCTTAAGAAGTCCACCATCATCCCTGTACCCAAAAAATCTACGCCCGCTTGCCTCAACGACTACCGCCCTGTAGCCCTCACCTCTATAGCCATGAAGTGCTTTGAGAAGCTAGTGAAGGGCTACATCTGTTCCTCCCTCCCCATCAACCTGGACCCCCTGCAATTTGCATATCGCCCCAACAGGTCCACGGAGGACGCCATAGCCCATGTGCTGCACACAGCAGCATCACACCTGGACAAGAGGCAGGGGAACTATGTGAGAATGCTGTTCATCGACTACAGCTCAGCATTCAATACCATAGTCCCCTCCAAACTCATAGCCAAGCTCAGGGACCTGGGCTTGAACTATGACCTCTGCCAGTGGGTCTTGAACTTCCTGACGGGCAGACCCCAGGTGGTAAGAGCAGGCAACTGCACCTCCTCATCCATCACGCTCAACATAGGGGCCCCCCAGGGCTGTGTTCTGAGCCCCCTCCTCTACTCCCTGTACACACATGACTGCGTGGCACAGCGGAACAACAACACAATCATCAAATTTGCTGATGACACAGTAGTGGTGGGCCTGATCTCTGCCAACGACGAGAGGGCCTACCTGGAAGAGGTAGAAAATCTGTCACAGTGGTGTCAGGAGAACTGCCTCTCCCTGAACGTCAGCAAAACAAAAGAGATGATTGTGGACTTCAGGAGGTCGGGGGTCAAGGACTACAGCCCCCTCAGCATCGACGGGGCACCGGTTGAGAGAGTGAACAGTTTCAAGTACCTCGGAGCCCACATATCTGAGGACTTGACATGGACCACACACATTGACAGTGTTGTGAAGAAGGCACGACAACGCCTCTACTTCCTCAGGCGCCTAAGGAAGTTCCAAGTCAGTCAGAAGATCCTTAGGAACTTCTACTCATGTACAATAGAGAGCATCCTGACTGGCAACATCACCTCCTGGTTTGGGAATAGCACTGCACAAGACCGTAGCAGACTACAAAGAGTGACACGTTCAGCCGAACGCACAATTGGAGGGGGGCTTCCCACCCTCCAGAACATTTACAACAAGCGGTGCAGGGGGAAGGCTAAGAGAATTATTAAGGACTCGAGCCACCCGAACAACTGCCTCTTTGAACTGCTGCGGTCAGGCAAGCGATACCGGAGTCTTAAGGCGAGCACAGAAAGACTCAGAAGAAGCTTCTATCCCCAGGCCATCAGGCTGCTAAACGAACAATAAACAATATGCAACAACCATCAAATGCACACAGCACACACACCCACACGCACACACTCACTTAAACAAACAACACACTGCAGCACCCACTCTCCACACTTTAGATCACACAAACACACTTTATATTTATTGATAAAGGATTTGCACTACAACTCGTACACCTACTGTAAATTGTACCTAAATTGTACCTCATCCCATTTCTGCCTTGCACTATATAGTATTGTATATTAGTACACTGCATATTATTGTGTATTGTATATTATATGGTAACTCAGTTATGTCTATTCTGCATCGAACATTGTACATATGTCTATACTGAACACTGTGACCTCATTTTTTACTTCTAATTTACATACTATACTATGTTATTTTATTTCATACTTATCTTATCTTGTCTTGCACAGTCTCTGGAGCGTAACAGTAAGAAGCATTTTGTATAAAAGTATTCTGTACTTCTGTATGACAACTATTAAAGAAACTTGAACTTGAAACTTGTATGGAGGAGCAGGCTGTGTGCAGGTAATGACACTCAACCTGTGTGGAGGGTTTTATATAAACCTACTTTAAAAAAACAAACGGCAGACCTTCAGTGGAGGATTCTGCATGGTGCTGTGGCAGTGAATGCTTTTGTTTCTATCATCAACCCAGAGGTGGATAATATTAAGTCCTTTCTGTGGGTTGATTGAGACTGTTTTTCATGCATTTTTAGAGTGTAACAGGCTTTTAGGGCTATTTGAGCTGCTCACCGACGTTTTTAGGCATTTTGGTGAAACCTTTTCTGTTATTTTTGGAGCAGGATATAAAAAAGAAAATAAGAAAAAATGGCAACTGCTTAATTTTCTGGTGGGGGAAGCTAAGGCCCCGTCCACACGAACGCTGGGTTTAATGTAACCGTGATTGTATGTGCGCAGTTGCACTGTTCGGCCACACACAACCGGGGATTTGCTACACTGCAACCGCGGTCTTTGAAACCGGTGGCCAGGGTGGAGTTGTGCGGTTTTGCAGTTGCGTGTGGGCATAGCAACCGAGGTTATCCCCAGTGTTTACAGCAGAGCTGTCGCAATTATTCCCCATGTTCACGGCAGACCGCGGGGTAGAGAGATTAGAGCAGAGCCAACTACACCAGTGTTTACAGCAGAGCTGTCCCAAGTAGCGTTATATGAAAATGATTGTAACAAACTTTTGTTCAAAACGTATCGTCTGTGTTGAAGAGTGTTGTGATCGACTGATGTCTGTTGACGCTCAGAGTAAACATGTAGCTGCAGCTAAACTAAACTCATGTGTTGTCAAGTTATTGTTATAAGGAACCCAGTCCAGACTGCATCCCCTTAACAATTGTTTGTATTGAGCCGTATTGTATTGTACCCATTCTGCAATGTGTTAAATAACGTTTGCATCCATTCATTATACTAGCGTTAACGTTACATTATTACGTTAGCATTTAAGCTATATACTATACATAGAGAATGCCATTGACATTAGCTTGTTAGCTAACAACACCGGAGATCTTTTTTGTGAGACTAAACTATCCGCTCTTGGTGGTAAATTGTGTTGCTGATGGTTTTGTTTCATCAACAAAATGAGAGGCAGAACACAGTGAATGTATCCGTTTGTTTATTGCAGTTTCTTTCTTTGCTGAAAATATATGTTCCGTTGGCAAAATGATCAATAGGGTCCAGCTGTGCTTCTAAACACGAAGTTTACTTCTTCTTCTTCAGTAAATTAATGGCAGATCGCGACCCCACAGGAAGTTTAGTGAGCGTTCAGTCTTTTCTGATTGGTTGAAATGGCCTTCATGTCTGAACAACATCGCCGCCTACTGCTTTGGCATTGTATTACATTGTACTGAATGTATCGGTTGCTGGGTTCCAGCTCTGCCTGTGAGTACGCAGTTATACACGGTTGTCCACCTGTGTTCACCGTGTGGACGGAGTTTTATTTTTTCAAACTTCGGTCATATTAAATCCAAACTCTCGTGTGGACAGGGCCTAAGCTTGCAGTCTATGTAAACAGAAGAAACAGAGTGGAAGATAAACCGGACCAGGATGCAGTGTTAGTGTGGTGCTGTAATGTGAAGGCTAGAGTCTGGCTGGAGTTCAGGTTTTATAAAGCTATGGGAAATTTGGAGGCTTTTGCTCAGGAATGGTGTTATGGAAATGTGATTTGTCATGTCTTTGATGATGAATTGGTGTTTAATAACATTATGAATATGTGAAGTTCTATTTTTTTTTGTATTGTTTTTTTTAATCTTGAAGATGTAAAGTATTTTAAAGGCTTGTTGTAAAGATTTTTCATACAGTACAAAATAAAGTCCAAAAAATCAAAAATCTCTGTCTCTCTCTCTCTCTCTCTCTCTCTCACTCTCTCGATGTCTCTCTCTCTCACGCTCTGTCTCACGCTCTGTCTCACGCTCTGTCTCTCTCTCTCTCTCTCTCTCTCTCTCTCTCTCTCTCTCTCTCTCTCTCACGCTCTGTCTCTCTCTCTCTCTCTCTCTCCTCTCTCTCTCTCTCTCTATCTCTCTCTCTCTCTCTCTCTCTCTCTCTCTCTCTCTCTCTCTCTCTCTCTCTCTCTCTCTCTCTCTCTCTCTCTCTCAGGCTGGTTTGCAGGCTAACATGGCTCACTGGCTCCCTGGACACACACCATTCTCCATGGCGATTGTTCCCCCTGACAGCTTTTGTACTGTGGAGAAAAAGGGACCCCCAAGCACCCCCCCCCTTTCCCACCCCACCCCCCCCTGCAACCCCCACACCACCCGCCTCCATCCCACCCGCCCTCCATCTCCGACACAACAGACACACACACACACACACACACACACACACACACACACACACACACAGAAATACATCACGAGTGCGCGAGCGCGCACACATTCCACATGCGTAAAAGGTCAAAGGGTGCAGCTGCCTCAATAAAGAGATGGGAGGAATAAGAGAGATGGGGGGGTGAAAGGGAGGGAGGGAGGGAGGTGATTCATTCACTTCCCTTATTTTCAGAGAGAGAGAGAGAGCAGATAGGGAGAGAGAGAGAGTGAGTGAGAGAGAGAGGTGAGCGAGAGAGGCTGGAGAGAAAGAGAGAAAATTGCTGAAAGAGAGAGTGTGATGGAAAAAGAGAGAGAGAGGAGGGGAAAGAGAGAGAGAGGAGGGGAAAGAGAGAGAGAGGAGGGGAAAGAGAGAGAGGGGAAGGGAAGGGAAAGAGAGAGATAGGTAAAAAGAGAGAGAGAGATCAGAGAGTGTTAGTGCAAAAAGAGGGAGGTAAAGAGAGAGGGGCGGAGAGAGAGAGAGAGAGAGAGAGAGGGAGAGAGAGAGTTAGAGAGAGAGAGAGTCTTGTTTTGGCTGGTCCTCAGGCTTGTGTTCCAGTGTTTGGAGAGGAGGCAGTTGAACTTCTTTTACTCAGACTGTGTTGACTCTCATTTGGCTGCAGACACATGTAAACATGAATGGACGCTTACAGCTATTTACCACCGAGATCCTGGTC
>NC_140165.1:76523281-76555781 GCF_963971535.1 Notolepis coatsorum
TCAGAGTGCGTGCACAGTACGCTCCGAGACTCGCGCCAAGTCTCCTCTCTACCTCTCTCTCTCTCTCTCTCTCGAACGCAGTGAGCGCTCCGTAAATAAATATAATTATATAAAAATATAATATAATATAAAAACATACATTCTATATATATTTGTTTTCCTCTTGTAACTGTACCTGTATCCTGATTCATAATGCCCGTTATTGTATTCTGTTACTCCCCAAGCCTGTTAACTAAGTATTTGTACTCAAGTACTGCACTCAAGTACAATTCTAAGGTACTTTGCTTGAGTATTTGCATTTTTAGGGAACAATTTTTAAGAAAAAAAGATTTGCATAGAAAACATGACAGAAGATTATGTACTTTCAAATTTGAAGCCTGACAACTTCAAGAGGACATAATCAGAGCAGCATAACTGGACCAGGTACCACTTCAACACAAGCTTTAGAGGTCAATGGTTCGAAGGCGGTATACACAAACACTGTGTAGAATGCATACTTTCCCTCACGATACTTAAAGTACATCCAATATAAAATATAATTTTGAATGGAGGACTTTTTACCTTTACCAGAGTACTATTTTATCTGGGCATTTCTACTTTAACTTTTTAAGGAACTGTGTACTACTTCCACTGTGTGTATTCATCTTCATCATTATGCAAGTGTGTGTTGCGTCTTCCAACTCTCAGCGCCTATCTGCCTCCGTCTGTGGGTGCTCATGCGACACACACACACACACACACACACACACACACACACACACACACACACACACACACACACACGCACACACCCACACACACACACACACACACACACACACACACACAGAGAGAGAGCTATCATCCTCCTCAACATTAATATTCATCGTAGTGTGCATTGAGCAGAACAGATTAGCAGAAGTGTGTAATGATAAGGGGACCACACTGGTCCCTATAGTCTAAACAGGCGTCCTTTAAACCCTACTGGAGAAGAAGGAAGCAAACTCATTACGGCTTAACAGCCATTAGATTAGTATTAGTCTTCCTTTGAAGGGAATATCACTGGTGGTTTTCCCTGGATTAGCCGCGAGCGGTGAAGCCATTGAGGAGAATATCATTGCCGTTAGCAGAGCGGTCTGGGTATTAAGAGTCTGCTGGTTTTAGCTAGGAGGCCGTTAGCTCTATAGAGTATACTCTACTCCCATCAATTCCCTCGAATTCACTTCTGCTGCTGTGTTGCGTACGCCGGTCCGTAGTATTGCAAATTCAGTAACAGCCCGGCGTTCTGTTTTGATACTGGTTGGTTTCTGTTGGTTCTAGCAACAGCGGTGGGTGAGCGGCAATCGGAGCATCAACTACTAAGTAACAACAGAACAACAAGCAGCCATGCCTAAAAGTTGCTGTGTTGTTAATTGTTCGGCCAACATTCATTCATTGTTGTTCTGTTGTTAGTAGTTGATGCTCCGATTGCCGCTCACTTTCTCACAACACAACACCCCCTCTAATGGAACATTCCAGGGTGGATGTGCGTTGCGTCACACTCCGTGGCCAATCTGCGCATGTGCATGGGGAATCGATGCTTAAAAACGGTCTTTTTTGCTGCCAATTTAGTTCTGATCGATTAGGAATGTCTCGCGCCGTGTTCAGGAGATTCAGGCGCATACAAGTCTATTCGATCATGTCTCTAGCACCCCCACAGCCGTATCTCCAATCACTTGATGTCAAGGCTCTCATCCACATTCATTCATTTGCCCCCCCCCCCCCCGCAATCTCCTCCCCGATTTCTGAATCCCGGAAGTGTTGCGGTGGTCTATCACAGAGCCTGGAGTCTTTTAAAGCAGGCCTGAAAACATTCTTATTTCAAAAGGCCTTTGATTGCTAGCTATTTCTTGTGCTTTTCTTTTTTTTCTTGTGCTGTCGTTTAAAATGTTCTGTTTATACTATGTTTTTAACTATGTTTTATTAAAATTGTATTTTTATTCTGTATTTTATTTTATTATTATTATTAATAATTTATTTTCTTTTTTTAACTATGTTTTAACCCTATAGCACTTTGGGATCCTAGTGAATGAAAAGTGCACTACATATACGATTTATTATTATTATTATTAGGGCTGTCAGTTTATCGCATTAATTAGATTAATTAATTACACAGAAAATGATCTCCTTATGAAAATTAACTCAAAATTAATAAAATCTTTTTAATATTTTTTTTTTAATATTTCTTTTTTATAATTTTTTTTTAATCTCATTCATTCCATAAGAACGTAGAATACACATTTACAGATGTGGAGAGGAGAGGAGGAGAAGCTGCATGAGTGGCAGATTTGTGAGAACAAGCATTGATATCGCTCCGCAGAGCCACATGCAGTGTGTGTGTGTGTGTGTGTGTGTGTGTGTGTGTGTGTGTGTGTGTGTGTGTGTGTGTGTGTGTGTGTGTGTGTGTGTGTGTGTGTGTGTGTGTGTGTGTGTGTGTGTGTGTGTGTGTGTGTGTGTGTGTGTGTGTGTGTGCGTGTGTGTGTGTGTGTGTGTGTGTGTTTGTGTTTGTGTTTGTGTTATAGCTCATGCATGTGCTATAAGTATAAAGTATGTTGTTTTGGTTTGCAAAAAAAGTATGCAGTCCTCAAGTTAAAGTTCAAAAATTGCCACTTTTCTGCCCGCTTGATCAATCAATCAATCAATCAGATTTATTTATAAAGCATATTTCACATGACGCGTGTCAACCAAAGTGCTGTACAGAGGGTAGATACACAAGATACATATAGACAACAATCACACTCCGTTTTATGGGAGGGCACACAGGCAAACACATAGAAAAACAGGGCATGAGTCAGTGAACGGGAAAGGCTAGTAGGTAGAAGTGGGTTTTGAGCCTCGATTTGAAGGCATCTATCGAGGGGACGAGCCTAATGGAGGTGGGGATGCTGTTCCACAGTTCAGGGGCTGCGATAGCAAAGGCACAGCCCCCCCTGAGCTTGAGGTTAGACCTCCGGACTGTCAGGAGCCTCTGATCGGCTGACCTGAGGGACGTGGTGTTGGAATAGGGGGATAGGAGGTCTGAGATGTAGGAGGGGGTGTGACCATTAAGGGCTTTAAAAACAAATAGGAGAACCTTAAAATCTATCCTGTAGCGTAATGGGAGCCAATGAAGGGAGGCAAGGACAGGGGTGATGTGGTCTCTCTTGCGGGTTCCGGTCAACAGTCTGGCAGCAGCGTTTTGTACCAGTTGTAAGCGGGACAGGGAAGACTGGTTAATGCCTATATAGAGGGAGTTGCAGTAGTCTAATCTAGATGAAATGAAGGCGTGGATGACTCTCTGAAGGTCTGCAGGGGAGAGAAGGGCTTTGAGTTTGGCAATTGTGCGTAGTTGGAAAAAACATGCCTTTACCACTGAGTTCACTTGTCTGTCAAATTTAAATTGTGGATCAAAAATGACACCTAGGTTCTTGACATACGGCTTGACCAGGGAGGACAGGTTGCCAAGGCTGTTGGTAAGGGTGGTGACAGCGTCTGGGGGACCGAAGAGGATTATTTCGCATTTGTTTTGATTTATTTGTAAAATGTTTTGTGCCATCCAACATTTAACATCATCCAGGCAGGATATGAGACTGTTAAGTAGAGACTGGTTGTTGGGTTTCAGGGAAACGTAAAGCTGTGTGTCGTCAGCATAACAGTGAAAAGAGATGTTGTGCTTCTGAATGATTGGACCAAGGGGTAGCATGTAAAGGGAGAACAGGATCGGGCCATGGATGGACCCTTGCGGGACCCCACAGGAGAGGGAGGTTGAGGGGGAGGAGCAGTTGGCGATGTTGACAGCAAAGCTTCTATTTGTGAGATAGGAGGAGAACCATGCTAGTGCAGTGTCACTGACACCAACCCCATGTTGGAGACGGTCTAATAAAATGGTGTGATCAACAGTGTCGAAAGCTGCACTGAGGTCAAGCAGCATTAAAACAGAGCAGTCACGGTTGTCAGCGGCGAGGAGTAGGTCATTTGACACTTTAAGGAGGGCTGATTCTGTGCTATGGCCAGTCCTGAACCCTGACTGAAATGTCTCCAGGATGCTGTTCTGGTGCAGGTAGGGAGACAATTGGCACAGAACAACCTTTTCGAGTATTTTTTACAGAAAAAAAAGCTTGGAAATGGGGCTGTAATTACTGTGCAGGGTGGGGTCAAGGTTTGGTTTTTTCAATAGGGGCTGGACTACTGCATGTTTAAAGCAGGATGGAACAGTACCAGTTGCCAGGGAGCTGTTAATAATGGAGAGGATGCTGGGACCGGTTGTGTGAAAAAGAAGTTTCAGGAGAGCAGTGGGAACAGTGTCAAGGGGGCAGGTCGCAGGTTTCATAGAGGAAACTATCTCTGTGAGGGTGAGTAGACTTATGGGCTGAAAGCAGGTCAGTGTGGATGAGCAGACCAGAGGGACAGCTAAGTTACGTGTGGGGGGTGAGCTGTTCCTTCTGATATGAACAGCAACTTCCTCCAACTAAACAGCAAGAAAACCGAGGCACTCCTAATTGGCACCCCCCACCAGGTTCAGTCTTCATCCATATCCCATCTCACCTTTGACGGCCAGGTAATCCCCCTCTCCCCCTCAGTCACAAATCTGGGGGTTCGATTTGACCCCCACCTGACCTTCAACACCCACATAAAACACCTCTGCAAGACCTCATTCTATCACCTAAAAAACATATCAAAACTCCGTCCCATTCTAACCCTGTCAGATGCAGAGAAGCTTGTCCATGCCTTTATCTCCTCAAGACTGGACTACTGTAACGGACTCTTCATCGGGATTCCTGGCAAGAGCATCCAAAAGCTGCAATACATCCAGAACAGCGCTGCCAGGATCCTGATGAGAGTCCGTAAACACGATCACATAACCCCCATCCTTCACTCACTACACTGGCTCCCCGTCTCATCCCGGATCAACTACAAAATCCTTACGATCACCCATAACTGCATAAACGGACACGCACCCCTCTACCTTCAGGAGTTCTATTTTTATTCTGTATTTTATTTTATTTGTTTTACTAATAACTATTTTATTCTATTTTTTTAACTGTTTTAACCATGTAGTGTAGCACTTTGGGATCCCAGCGAACAAAAAGAGCATTACAAATCCAATCTATTATTATTATTATTATTATTATTATTATTATTATTATTATTATTATTATTATTATTATTATTATTATTATTATTATTATTATTATTATTATTATTATTATTATTATATCTTCAACTTTGGTGGTGAAAGAATTTGAGAATTCCTCACACTTCCAGGCAGGTGCTGGGGGAGGGCTAATGAGAGAGTTGATGGTAGTGAACAGGGTCCTGGGGTTATGGGAGTTGTTGATGAGGTCAGAAAAATATGTGATTCTCGCCGCGATAAGAGGCTAATAAATGTTTAAGGTTCTTAGATGGATCCCCCCGCTTCCTCCTCATCCTCCTCCTCCTCCAGGGGTCACTGAAGGGGGCCACGGGGAACGGCGTACTGGCTCAAGTTAGGCAGGCCATACATTATGCAGCAGCTTAGGCCACTGCACGGGATATTCATGTCCTCGGCTACAGTCCACCTGTCGCTGCTCTGGTCGTAGCGCTCCACGTTGAAGAGGGTGGTGAAGCCATTGAAGCCTCCGACCACGAGGAGCAGGTCGTCCAGCACCCCGATGCCAAAGTCACTGCGAGGGGTGAGCATGGTGGGCAGGGCATGCCAGGAGTCAGTCAAGGGGCTGTAGGCCTCCGCGCTACGCAGGCATGTATCACCGTCATGCCCTCCCACCTGAGGACAGGACACATGAGAGGAATGTTTTAGTGTGTGTCTCAGGTAGACAGGCAGGCAGACACTGTATTAATCCACTTAGGGAAATGAGGGAGTCACAGCAGCATTGCAAGTCAAATGATACATGTCTATTACAAATATCTAGTATAAAGCATTTGTCTCTGTGTGCACCTACCATATAGACTTATCCTCCGTACGCAGCGACTCCCACTCCTCTACGCCTGCTGCTCATGGGGGCGATCAGAGTCCACTGGTTAGTGTCTGGGCTGTAGCACTCAGCTGTGACACTCCCCCCTGTCGAAGCCACCACAGATGTAAACCTGTAATAAGAAAGAATATTCTAATTTAGTCTATATATATATATATTAATTTCATTCTATTTTAATTGTCTGTTAATGTTGATGCACCAAAGGACCCAGACAAATTCCTTGTATGTGCAAGCTTACTTGGCAATAAAGACATTTATGATTTCTGATTCTGAGTGATACCAATCGCTTAGTTTTTAATGTGAACGTTCCTTGGGTTCATCTACCACACGTGTGTTCCTCAGTTCTACCCACCTTGCCGTGGAGCGCTGCTGCCCCTGTGTCGCTCCTGCGCTCCAGCATGGGTGAGATCACTGTCCACTGGTTGGTTTCAGGCTCGTAGCGCTCGGCGGTGTTCAGTACCACGTGTCCGATTACGAACCTACGGCTCTGCTCCCCTCCCATGGTGTAGATACAGCCGCCCAACGTGACCACGCTAACGCGACTGCGGCGTGAGTGCATGTTAGCCACCTGCAGCCAGCTGCGACTGATGGGGTTGAACCTGCGCACTCTGCTGAGAGGCTCTATGCCGTCGAAGCCACCGACACAGTAGACCAGACCATAGAGATAAGCACTGCCGTGGTGGATGACCCGGGGACTCTCAACGTTCACGTCCGTCCATCCGCCGGCTCGGATATCGTAAGCCTCCATGCCATTGGTCACGCTGCTGTGAATATAGCCTCCGATGGCCAATAGGACCTCCTGGGGCAGGCGTGGGCGGATCAGGGGGTTTGGGAGCCTGTTGGAGCGAGGGGGGTTCAGGACGCTGAGGATTAGGGCCCTGCAGTCGTGGCTGGCCCTCACCACAGGGTTGTTCAGGACGTTGTTCCCGAAGTAGTCAGGCCTCATCAAACCCATGCAAATCTGGGAAGAGACAAGCAGACAGCGGGTACAACTTAAACAGCGGTTGTAGACAGTTTCACTGGAATTCTGTTGCTAGGGAACAGTTTGGACCCAAATGTTTGAGAACCACTGTACTAGGGAACCTAGTGTTGTTTTAATGCAATGTATTACTAATTACAATTAGTTACCTTGGGCAGCAGCAAAGGCATGTCTGTTTTACGCTCATCATAGGAGTGGTCGATCCAACGGAGGACGGCCTCGAACACAGTCTCCTCGCTCTTCACGTTCAGGTCATCCCTCTCGATAATGTCCACCAGTTGCTGCAGGGACAGCTCCACAACTCCTGTGAGACGGGAAGCATCACCTCAAAGTGGCACACGATGAAGAGATGGGCCTTGCGCCGCAGGTCAGGGCAGCAGTATTTGTCCGCAAACCTCCAGATGCCGACACAGTTTTCCAGAGACAGCTGGCCCTCTAGGAAGTCAGAGCACGCTCCTACTATGCCAGTGACGAGAAGCTGGTCTGCAGCCACCAGAAGCTCTTTCACGTTCTCTGCTGTCACCGGCACAACGCGTGTGTAGGCATACTCTATGATGAGCTGCATCATAGCCACGGACACCCCAGGGATACTGTAGACTGCTTTCTCTGAGTCGCTCCAGCAAGTGAAGAGGGTTCTGTGGGATGCAGAGTATAGAGATATCTGATGAGTAAACAGTAAGCAACATTCTGTCCTGTGTACTAATATATTTTGACTGTAGAAGTATAGGGTCTTAGCACTGTAGAAGTATATTATTTTACAGTAGAAGTACAGTATAGTATCTTTTTACAGTATAAGTACAGTATAGGGTATTTTCACAGAAGCATAAGTATTTTCACAGTAGAAGTATAGTATATTTTCATAGTAGAAGTACAGTACAGTATATTTACAGTAGAAGTACAGTATAGTATCTTAGCACAGTAAATGATTCAAATCAAATTAATTCATTGAAGCGTCTAGATCAGCGGTTCCCAAACTTTTTTGGCCGTGCACCCCCTGTCACCTCCCGACCTAGCTTGCGCACCCCCCAATGCAAACATAAAAAATAATAAATAAATAAGTCCCGAGACTCCGTGCTGCTGCTGACTTTAAATCAAATAGGTGTCTGTGGGCAGTCGGCCCGACATTAATAAACAGCAGTGTGTTATAATCACATTTTTATGAGCTAACGAATTCCGTTATATTGGACATTTGTATTAATTATATCAAGCGAATAACTGAGAAATTTGGCAGAGTGAGACGGCAACATTATCGTGAAATATAAACATTGCGTGATGACTTATTATATCTCCCCTCCCAACGAAGCACATACCAATAGTATGCAACTGCAGAGCCGCAGAGCCAGCGGCGCTCTCAGTCCGGTCTGGGGACCGCTCAGCAGCGCCACCCACCCAACAGCTGAATTGCCAATGGCTGAATTGGAGTATTGCACTGTGCGCGCACAACTGTCTGCTCTGCGGCTCTGCAGTTGCATGCTTCTCGCAAATCTAGCTCTCGCTGCCAAACCAAATGAATCTCGACATCGCTTCACCAATAGTCGTTATCAGAACACTACACACATATCATAATTATAGAACACACATCGTTGTCATTATTAGACCTGTGCTTAGAGGGAATTCTTTTCAAAAATGTACTGAATGTACACCAACAGATTGGCCAGATTTGCCACATCAGTGGACTCATCTACTTGGAGAGAATAAAACTCACTGTTATTCACGCAACTGACTAATGTAGCCAGGATGTTTTCGGACATCATATCGATGCGTCGCGACACCGTGTTGTAGGACACCGGGATCATATCCAATGTTTTTGCTTCTTTCTCTCCAATCATACATTCAACCATATCTTTGGCAATTGGCAGGCACACGTCTTCCACAAGTGTGTGAGGTAGTCCATTTTTTTATTTATTTTTTTTATCTTTTTCCCCCTCTATTTTCCTCCGATTTTCTCCCATCCCAATGTTAGTCGTTATGCCAATTCCCAATCCCCTTCCTGGTCGCTGCGCACTTACCCCCCACAGTCAGATCATCTGGGAGAGTGGAGGCTATCACGTGCTTCCTCTGACACACGTCCAGCCAATCAACCGCTTCTTTTCACCTGGCAGCGCGGATATTCTCCGAGAGGGCGTAGCGTGTGGAAGGATCACACTATCCCACTCAGGTCCCATCCGCGCTTAGCAGGCGCCCCGACCGAACTGTAGGAGTCGCTGTTTACAACGACCCGGACCCACCCCGCCAGCTTCTCCCACCCTCTAATACTGCCAATTGTATTAGTGTGAACGGCCAGCCAAGCTGGTGACAACCCCGGAGCTGTGAGCTGGATTCGAACAGGCGAATCCAGCTCACAGCTCCGGGGTTGGTGACGAACGCAATCTCCGCTACGCCACCTAACCGCCCCGAGGTAGTCCCTTTTTAGCAATTCTGTAACTTGCGAGATAAGAAGCCTTGCATGCCTTTGTGTTAGCTCCACCACATGAATGAAACTGGAGTTTAATTTGAATTTTGATTTGAAAAAATGCAAGAAGTTCTTTAGTAACTTCGGCATGCTTAGTCGTTAAGTGGCGACGTAAATATGAGGGCTTCATGCTGCTGTTAGATAGGACGTCACCGCACACCACACACTGGGGATCTGGGTGATCCACAGGGGTGAAGCCCAGACACAGATCATTTTCATCATATTTCCTTTTGCTTTTTCCAGTCTGTCACCCAGTCTCGTTGTCTTTTTTACCCTGTTTTCTTGGTGAAGGGCCGGGCTGTTGTGTCTGTGCTCCAGCTCCACACACCCCCATTTCACTGTCATCATCACTCTCTGTCTCCACTCTAACGCTGCTCTCCGCTTCTCTCGCCTCCAAATCCCCCTGTCCTCTTTCATTACTTTTATTGACTTTAGATTCACCTGACAGTTTCCCTGTTTTTAGCCAGCTCTGCATGTTGTAAGTGCCACAATCCCGCGCTGGTCCCGCGCTTTTGGCAGGAAGTTATTAAGTGCACTGGCTCGTGCTCGCTACTGTCATCGGCCCGCTGTTAGCCCGCATATTAGGAGACCTGAGGAGACAGACTCCAGGCAGAGCGGAGCGCATCAGCACAGACGAAGCGCACCTCGCCCGAGACATTGTTTATTATTATTATTATTATTAAAACGTACGTTTTTTATTAAAACGTTTCTTGAATTTCATGATTTACACAGTGAAAATCCCCATTTGAAATAATGTATATTAGTTATATATTTATTAGTAAAATAACGCCATTAGCCTTTTCATGTCAAGCACCACCTAGAGGTCGCTCGCGCACCACAAGGGGTGCGCGCACCACAGTTTGGGAACCACTGGTCAGGGGTTCCCAAACGTTTCAGGCCGGGACCCAGAAAATAAGGCGTCAGAGAGCCGCGGCCCAATGCACATCGTCAGGCTTTTTTTTGATTTAAAAAAAATATATATATATAAATCATCTCGCGGCCCCCGTGGCTGCTCGCGGCCCACCTTTGGGTCGCGACCCCGACTTTGGGAACCACTGGTCTAGATGACGGACACATCCATCCCTACCAAGCTAACCTGAACCAAGATAAACTTATGACATAAATTTAAAAAAATAACTAGACCAATTCCACGTGGGGAAATTGTGAAAGTTTGGGCGATGCCTCTATTATGACATCATACTGTGACATCACAAATGTTCTAGAATGTCCTATTATGACATCATACTGTGACATCACAAATGTTCTAGAATGTTCTATTATGACATCATACTGTGACATCACAAATGTTCTAGAATGTTCTGCCATTCATTCCTTATGGACCAACATTTCCTGTTTAAAGTCGATTTGTAGCCAACCGGTGCGGTGAAACTTTCCAAAAAGTAATAGCAGCTCGAGTTGGAGCAAGCCGATAGTTTTGATACCTTACACTTGTGTGTGTGGTGTGAAAGCTCTGGCAGGAGTTACTGGACAAAAACCGGCAGAATAAATAATAAATAAATAGTATAGAAGGGTCACCCACACAAATAATAATAAAACGTTTTTATTAAAGGATAAAAACTAAGGATTTGTATAGTCAACTTTGATTGGCCAAAATTAAATAATAATAAAAAAACATTCCATTGCAAAAAAATTACATGCACAAAAAAAAAAATTATTAAATACATTTAAAAAAAAATATCATTACAGTAGTACAGTATAGTATATTTTTACTAACCAAGCTAACCTGAACCCAGATAAACTTATGACATACATTTAAAAGAAATTATAATAAAACATTTTATTAAAGGATAAAAACTAAGGATTTGTATAGTCGACTTTGATTGGCCAAAATTTATAATAATAAAAAAGAACATTCCATTGCAAAAAAAATACATGCAAAAAAATAAAGTTTGTTATCATTACAGTAGAAGTACAGTATAGTATCTTTTTACTAACCAAGCTAACCTGAACCCAGATAAACTTATGACATAAATTAAAAAAATAATAATAAATTTATTTTATTAAAGGATAAAAACTATACTATACTAACTATAGTCGACTTTGATTGGCAATAATTTTTTTATTATCATTACAATAGATAAGATAAACGTACCTGAAATAGTTGCTGCAGCCACACAGGATGTTCTTGTGGGCGTTAAACTCAGTGCTGTCGACTTTAATAACCACATCACAGAACCATCCCTCCAGACGCAGCTCATTAAGGTTTGACATTGTTTCCTTTTCCATCTGGTGATTTTTTTATTGTATCTACAGTTTATATTCAAGCTTACAGACAAGTAGCCGGAAACAACAAGTGAGATCTGAGATCTACTTCTTCTTCTTTAGAATTTCCGGCAGTGTAGACGCATCGTGGCGTATTACTGCCCTCCGCAGTTCTTTTGATGAGCTCTTCTTCTTCTTCTTCTTTCTTCTTTTGAATTTCCCGCAGTGGCGTATTACTGCCCTCCTCAGTTCTTATACTACGCTAGTGGTTTGGTTTCCATAGTTAGGCCTCTGGTAAATCAACTTTTGATTGTTTACACTCTTCTTCTCATCTTCAAAACACATTACTATCGTCTCTATCTCCTTCTTCTCTGCTCCTCTTGCCTGTCCAATACTAATAAATACAATAACGCTATATCCTCTGATACAACTCTGACGTGTGCAGAAATGTCAGCACTGACTCTGTGATCAGCTGGTGGTTCTCATTATCCATGCCAAAGAAAGATTTAAGAGAGAAGGAAGAGACTCCCAACTCTACCAAACTTTTATAAAATATTTCCCTCTCTTTCCTATACCTTTCACATTCTAGGAAAACATGCCTGACAGTTTCAGTCTCTCCACATTCACACCGCCCATCTGGATGTTTTCCCACAATGCTTAAGGTACTGTTCAACCCACAATGTCCCAGCCTTAATCTACACATCTTGACCCTATCGCTCCTAGACCCATATCCATCCACCTTGATTTTGACCCGAGGCTGCAGAGAGAAATAGTGCCTCCCCTTGGTCCCACTTTCCCACTCAGCCTGCCACTCAGCCTCTACTCCTTTCTTAATCTTCTCTCTGAGTTCAACTCTTTCCATTGAAATGCTTATCTCTTCTTCCCTTCCCAGGCTCTGTTTGGCAAGGGAATCAGCTGTCTCATTTCCCTCAATCCCAGCATGCCCCGGAACCCAGCGAAACTCCACTGAACAGCCTGCCTTCTCAATCCTATATAAAACTAATATTATTTCCTGAATGAGATCAGGCCGAGCTTTGGACCTACCTGCACTCACAGCCATCAGTGCAGCAGCCGAGTCGGAACATATAATCACCTGGCCTGGTCCCACTTCCTCCACCCACCACAATGCCCAGAGAATGGCCAGTAATTCTGTTACAAATACAGAGCTGCCGTCAGAGATTCTCTGTCCCTTACCGATCCCTAACTGAGGCACACACCACCCAAATCCTGCCTTCCCACTCTCTGGATCCACAGAGCCATCAGTATAAACCTCCAGAGACCCTGAGGCTAAAAGGAATTTCTCTATTTCTCCCACAATCTCGCCCTTGTCTTTCTCCATCAAGAACCTAAATTCAATATCTCGATCAGGAACTAGCCAAAATGGCACTGACAGCCAACGAGTGTGCTCCGCAACCCTTACCTGATGTAACCTCAACTTCCTGGCCCACTGATCAACACTGGACAAAAAAGGCTTATACTTATCCCCGTCTCCTGCCCCTGAAAGTAAACACCTAGCTGCGAAGCCTGAATACTTTTACCAACGGATTTCCAGTTCCGCGTTCGCGTTCTGCGCTCTGATTAGCCACTGACGTTTCTGGTCGCGCCAATCGTGTGACGGAAAGTTCTGCCACTGGTTAAGCTTAGGCACTTTTTCAAAGTTGGTTACGGTTAGAGTTTGTCTTAGAGCAGGGCGATAGAACACCAGCCCTGATTCCAAACTCTAACCATAACCAACTTCGAAAGAGTCGCCTAAGCTTAAAGGCCAACTTGCAGGTTGTATTTTTGTTCAATAAACAATGTGGACTAGGCCAACGGTGACTTTCATGAAGAAGGAAAAAAATATTATTGAAATTGACCCAGTTTTAGCGTTTTTATCAAACATTTTGTCTGCCCAACACAATCACCACGCACGTGGATATTTTAATCAATGGTTCATAACGTGCGCGTGTAATCGAAATGATGTCGTCACATCAGGTGCAGGGCACCAGGGGGCTCTGAGAGTCACACACAGCTAGTGGCAGGCAGAGATCCTTGCTACTACTAGCCGAGTGATGAATGAAAATGTATCTGTTTCACCTAACAACACTATTGCTCCGTGATCATAGCCATCCATCTCTAAAGCTAACCACTATTTGTAAAAGCCACAACCACGTTACCATATTTGTAATAATGTAAATCATTGTGTCGTTGTACATATTGTGTATACACCGTTAGAAGCTAACGTAGCTTAGCTTGGTAGCTATTGTGCTAACAACATACCCCGACATCTAGCTTGTTAGCCGGCATTAATGCCCGATTTAAAATGGTTCTCTTCTCTTTGTATACCTTTGTCCTCACAAGTATTCTACCAGGGAACTTATGGACACGACCAGTGATGCCAGTAACGCGTTACTAAGTAACGCGTTATTGTAATCTGATTACTTTTCCCCGAAAATAGTAATCTAACGCGTTAATCTTTAAAAGCCAGTAATCTGATTGCAGTTACTTGTCCAAGTGGCTGTGCATTACTATTTCGTTACTATCTCATCATAAATTCATAATGCAGGCGGAATGCAGTATTTTATTTCGTTTTTGACAGTCAAAAATACATTTTGAGCTGTTTTTCTTTTGGGAGTGAAAGGGTGTGGCAGTGAAAGGGTTAAACACAAGAATGTGTCCCGCGGCATGACTGGTCCCTCTGTCTGTGAGTGACTCTGCTTTTGTCCAATCACATTCCCCATCCACAGTCTGCGAATCAGAGGCAGAGTAGGGCGGGTCTTCACAGCACGTCATGTGACATATGCGCCAATCGTGTGACAGCAGGGCTCCGTCGTCGGAGAATTCCACCCCAAAACGCTTGGCAAAATTAAAAGTGAAACCGCAAGATGACTTTTGCGGTTTCTGTTCAGAATTCCACCCCAAAACGCTCGTCTAAACGTAGCCTCAGTCACTACTTCACGGCGGAGGAAACAAAATACTGTCTACCACTAAAAACAGCACATCCAATTGCATTGAAAGCATCTGGAATCACAACACTAGCCGACACTTCGACTAGGTACAGGAGGGTTGATGGTGGCAGAGCAAAAGCTCTTATTTGCCAGATTTACAGTTAATTTACATGTTAAAGAGAGACTGATTGTATGTTTATAGAGAGACATTTATAAAAACTATTTAATAGTTACAGTTGATATAATTGAATAGTTCAGCCTGCATTTGTTAGATGTGATACACTGGTTTTGTAAAACCACTGGCTGGCTGCTCTAATGCTGTGAGCATCATAGACTGTTGCTTTACGATACTTGATGGTACAGAAGCTGAAGCACTAGTTTAACAATTTACGTTATGTGCAGAGAAACAAGTTAAAAACAATTTATGCACTTTCAATAAAGCGTTTAAAAAAAAACTGTTGGGGGAACGACGACGACTTCGTAACCTAGTTACTTTCAAAGTAACTAAGTTACTCTGATAATCAAGTAATCAGTAAAGTAACTTAGATTACTTTTTAAAGGAGTAATCAGTAATCAGTAATCAGATTACTTTTACAAGTAATCTGTGGCATCACTGGACACGACAATAGTAGTAGTTATAAGGTGTTTGATCATTGTGTCATTGTACATATTGTGTATACACCGTTAGAAGCTAACATAGCTTAGCTTGGTAGCTATTGTGCTAACAACATAGCCCGACGTCGATAGCTATGAGCTAACTGACGTTATAAGCTCAAACACCCTACAACCACCACTATTGTCGCGTCCACAAGCTCCCCGGCAGAACACCCGCAAGGACAAAGGCACACGAAGAGGAGAGAACCACCCCAAATCGGGCACTCATGCCGGCCAACAAGCCAGACGCCGCAGCGCGTTGTTAGCACAATAGTAGCCCACTGTGATGCACCAAGTGGGCCACCATTGATCAACATGCAGCGACGTGTAGCTTGCATGATGCGTGTGCAGTGCTTTGCCACACAGGTCTGAGAAGAGGACCTGCACATGATTTTACTCGTTCCCCAAACTCCTCTACATGCCCCGATCTAAAATGGTTCACGACAGTAGACATAATGCTAACGTTAGCCAGCGCCATATATCCAGTAGTACTATGACCCGGACGGGCATAAGGCATACGTTTCCTGAAGTGACGTCACGGCCGTGCTAGCGTTTGATACGCTTTTAGATTTGCTCGTGCATGTTATTCGTGCGTGGACCTTTTTAACCCTTTCTGAGTGGCATTTCCGGCGTCAAATGGAAAAAATAAATAATTAAATTAGATACCAATGATGTAAACTACCCATAATTGCAGAGTAGGGTTTAACCTGCAAGTTGGCCTTTAACCAGTGATAAACTAGGCGTTAGGTAGTTTGCTGCTGTTCGAGGCGGAAATGGGCTCGTCACACGATTGGGCGCACATGTCACATGACCAGAAACGTCAGTGGCCAATCAGATCGCACCAGAAACCATCAGTGGCGAATCAGATCGCAGAACACGAACGCGGAACTGGAAATCCGTTGGTAAAAGAATAGACGCAGCTGGGAAGGACAGACTGGTCCCACTTAATTTTGCCCAGTACTGTAGCCCTAACTTTATTCTCCTCAGGCTTAAGGGCAATTCCCCCATTTCCACTAATAATGCTGGAATTGGGGTGGTCTTAATAGCTCCACAACAGCTTTGCAGAGCCTTGCACTGTAGCACATCCAGCTTTCCTAAATTTTACTTGGCAGCAGAACCGTACACAAAACAGCCATAATCAATTGCTGACCTGATCATCGCCTGATATATCAAGCACATGGTCTCTCTATCCGCCCCCCACCCACTCCCAGCCAAGCTTCTCAGCACATTCACTATTCTTTCACACTTTGTCAGGTTTTTCTCTATATGAACAGCCCAATTCAGAGCTGCCGTCAGAGATTCTCTGTCCCTTACCGATCCCTAACTGAGGCACACACCACCCAAATCCTGCCTTCCCACTCTCTGGATCCACAGAGCCATCAGTATAAACCTCCAGAGACCCTGAGGCTAAAAGGAATTTCTCTATTTCTCCCACAATCTCGCCCTTGTCTTTCTCCATCAAGAACCTAAATTCAATATCTCGATCAGGAACTAGCCAAAATGGCACTGACAGCCAACGAGTGTGCTCCGCAACCCTTACCTGATGTAACCTCAACTTCCTGGCCCACTGATCAACACTGGACAAAAAAGGCTTATACTTATCCCCGTCTCCTGCCCCTGAAAGTAAACACCTAGCTGCGAAGCCTGAATACTTTTACCAACGGATTTCCAGTTCCGCGTTCGCGTTCTGCGCTCTGATTAGCCACTGACGTTTCTGGTCGCGCCAATCGTGTGACGGAAAGTTCTGCCACTGGTTAAGCTTAGGCACTCTTTCAAAGTTGGTTACGGTTAGAGTTTGTCTTAGAGCAGGGCGATAGAACACCAGCCCTGATTCCAAACTCTAACCATAACCAACTTCGAAAGAGTCGCCTAAGCTTAAAGGCCAACTTGCAGGTTGTATTTTTGTTCAATAAACAATGTGGACTAGGCCAACGGTGACTTTCATGAAGAAGGAAAAAAATATTATTGAAATTGACCCAGTTTTAGCGTTTTTATCAAACATTTTGTCTGCCCAACACAATCACCACGCACGTGGATATTTTAATCAATGGTTCATAACGTGCGCGTGTAATCGAAATGATGTCGTCACATCAGGTGCAGGGCACCAGGGGGCTCTGAGAGTCACACACAGCTAGTGGCAGGCAGAGAGCCTTGCTACTACTAGCCGAGTGATGAATGAAAATGTATCTGTTTCACCTAACAACACTATTGCTCCGTGATCATAGCCATCCATCTCTAAAGCTAACCACTATTTGTAAAAGCCACAACCACGTTACCATATTTGTAATAATGTAAATCATTGTGTCGTTGTACATATTGTGTATACACCGTTAGAAGCTAACGTAGCTTAGCTTGGTAGCTATTGTGCTAACAACATACCCCGACATCTAGCTTGTTAGCCGGCATTAATGCCCGATTTAAAATAGTTCTCTTCTCTTTGTATACCTTTGTCCTCACAAGTATTCTACCAGGGAACTTATGGACACGACCAGTGATGCCAGTAACGCGTTACTAAGTAACGCGTTATTGTAATCTGATTACTTTTCCCCGAAAATAGTAATCTAACGCGTTAATCTTTAAAAGCCAGTAATCTGATTGCAGTTACTTGTCCAAGTGGCTGTGCATTACTATTTCGTTACTATCTCATCATAAATTCATAATGCAGGCGGAATGCAGTATTTTATTTCGTTTTCGACAGTCAAAAATACATTTTGAGCTGTTTTTCTTTTGGGAGTGAAAGGGTGTGGCAGTGAAAGGGTTAAACACAAGAATGTGTCCCGCGGCGTGACTGGTCCCTCTGTCTGTGAGTGACTCTGCTTTTGTCCAATCACATTCCCCATCCACAGTCTGCGAATCAGAGGCAGAGTAGGGCGGGTCTTCACAGCACGTCATGTGACATATGCGCCAATCGTGTGACAGCAGGGCTCCGTCGTCGGAGAATTCCACCCCAAAACGCTTGGCAAAATTAAAAGTGAAACCGCAAGATGACTTTTGCGGTTTCTGTTCAGAATTCCACCCCAAAACGCTCGTCTAAACGTAGCCTCAGTCACTACTTCACGGCGGAGGAAACAAAATACTGTCTACCGCTAAAAACAGCACATCCAATTGCATTGAAAGCATCTGGAATCACAACACTAGCCGACGCTTCGACTAGGTACAGGAGGGTTGATGGTGGCAGAGCAAAAGCTCTTATTTGCCAGATTTACAGTTAATTTACATGTTAAAGAGAGACTGATTGTATGTTTATAGAGAGACATTTATAAAAACAATTTAATAGTTACAGTTGATATAATTGAATAGTTCAGCCTGCATTTGTTAGATGTGATACACTGGTTTTGTAAAACCACTGGCTGGCTGCTCTAATGCTGTGAGCATCATAGACTGTTGCTTTACGATACTTGATGGTACAGAAGCTGAAGCACTAGTTTAACAATTTACGTTATGTGCAGAGAAACAAGTTAAAAACAATTTATGCACTTTCAATAAAGCGTTTAAAAAAAAACTGTTGGGGGAACGACGACGACTTCGTAACCTAGTTACTTTCAAAGTAACTAAGTTACTCTGATAATCAAGTAATCAGTAAAGTAACTTAGATTACTTTTTAAAGGAGTAATCAGTAATCAGTAATCAGATTACTTTTACAAGTAATCTGTGGCATCACTGGACACGACAATAGTAGTAGTTATAAGGTGTTTGATCATTGTGTCGTTGTACATATTGTGTATACACCGTTAGAAGCTAACATAGCTTAGCTTGGTAGCTATTGTGCTAACAACATAGCCCGACGTCGATAGCTATGAGCTAACTGACGTTATAAGCTCAAACACCCTACAACCACCACTATTGTCGCGTCCACAAGCTCCCCGGCAGAACACCCGCAAGGACAAAGGCACACGAAGAGGAGAGAACCACCCCAAATCGGGCACTCATGCCGGCCAACAAGCCAGACGCCGCAGCGCGTTGTTAGCACAATAGTAGCCCACTGTGATGCACCAAGTGGGCCACCATTGATCAACATGCAGCGACGTGTAGCTTGCATGATGCGTGTGCAGTGCTTTGCCACACAGGTCTGAGAAGAGGACCTGCACATGATTTTACTCGTTCCCCAAACTCCTCTACATGCCCCGATCTAAAATGGTTCACGACAGTAGACATAATGCTAACGTTAGCCAGCGCCATATATCCAGTAGTACTATGACCCGGACGGGCATAAGGCATACGTTTCCTGAAGTGACGTCACGGCCGTGCTAGCGTTTGATACGCTTTTAGATTTGCTCGTGCATGTTATTCGTGCGTGGACCTTTTTAACCCTTTCTGAGTGGCATTTCCGGCGTCAAATGGAAAAAATAAATAATTAAATTAGATACCAATGATGTAAACTACCCATAATTGCAGAGTAGGGTTTAACCTGCAAGTTGGCCTTTAACCAGTGATAAACTAGGCGTTAGGTAGTTTGCTGCTGTTCGAGGCGGAAATGGGCTCGTCACACGATTGGGCGCACATGTCACATGACCAGAAACGTCAGTGGCCAATCAGATCGCACCAGAAACCATCAGTGGCAAATCAGATCGCAGAACACGAACGCGGAACTGGAAATCCGTTGGTAAAAGAATAGACGCAGCTGGGAAGGACAGACTGGTCCCACTTAATTTTGCCCAGTACTGTAGCCCTAACTTTATTCTCCTCAGGCTTAAGGGCAATTCCCCCATTTCCACTAATAATGCTGGAATTGGGGTGGTCTTAATAGCTCCACAACAGCTTTGCAGAGCCTTGCACTGTAGCACATCCAGCTTTCCTAAATTTTACTTGGCAGCAGAACCGTACACAAAACAGCCATAATCAATTGCTGACCTGATCATCGCCTGATATATCAAGCACATGGTCTCTCTATCCGCCCCCCACCCACTCCCAGCCAAGCTTCTCAGCACATTCACTATTCTTTCACACTTTGTCAGGTTTTTCTCTATATGAACAGCCCAATTCATTCTTTCATCGAACCAACCTCCCAAAAATTGAAACACCTTCACTTTCTCTAGGGGAGACCCATACATGACCAGCCCACCTCTAGGCAACTTCCTTTTAAAACCAAAAATCTTATAATTAGACTTAGAGGCTGAGATTTTAAAACCCCACTTGTCTCCCCATCCTCTACACAAATGTTCTAGAATGTTTGATTATGACATCATACTGTGACATCACAAATGTTCTAGAATGTTTGATTATGACATCATACTGTGACATCACAAATGTTCTAGAATGTTTGGTTATGACATCATACTGTGACATCACAACGGAACATGTTTGAGTTCAATTTGAATAATATAAATAATATGTATGATATAATATAATGTAATGTGTATAGGGCTGTCAGTTTATCACGTTAATTAGATTAATTAATTACACCGCAAATTATCGCGTTATGAAAATTAACAAAAAAATTATAAAAATAAACACTTTTTTTTATAATATTTTTTTTGTATCTCATTCATTCCATAATAACGTAGAATGAACATTTACAAACTTTTTGTTTATGGTCCATTTGCATGTTCTTGGTATCTGTCTATATGAATTGAAAATGGGGGACCCTGATGGAAACAAGACAAACGTCTTTCTCAGGTCTGCATCCCCTTAACAATTGTATGTATTGAGCCGTACTGTATTGTACCCATTCTGCAATCTGTTAAATAAAGTTTTCATTCATTCATTCATTCATGATTCTAGGGACATCTATGCATCTCAGGGAATGTATTCCCAGTGTCAGAAATACTGTGTATGTTATTAGGCTTGAGTAAATTGTAATGAACCAAATGAGAATATCAATAAAAAAAAAATGTATCTTTGACTGTGAATAACACCATGCTAAAATTGACCAGACCTGAAAAATCTAAGCAAATGAATAAATGGAAGATGATTAAACAGAAGGTTTTGTAGATACAGTACTGAATTCTGCCATCCGGCCACATGCCATTTGAAATATGATTATAGAATATAGAATATCAGGCCTAAAATGGTTATGCGATTAAAATGCAATTAATTAGATTAATTAATTACAAATCCAAGAGATTTTTTATCGCCTGACACAGCACTAATTATTATTATTATTATTATTATTATTATTATTATTATTATTATTATTATTATTATTATTATTATTATTATTATTATTATTATTATTATTATTATTATTATTATTATTATTATTAAACGCTTTGGATATGCCATTTAGTGGAATGAATTCAATCAGTCAGTAATAATAGTCGCTTTTACTGTTTGATCAGAGCTAGTGATATATTTGCCACATGGCATATTAAATGACTGCTGTGAGTTATATTTTCCTCTTGCATCATCTTCTGTCCCCAGATGGACCACATGGCTAAAGATGGCCGCCTCCTGATGTGATGACAGATGGCCTTGAGGCTACGAGGTCAACCAGTAATTAAACTGTCGCAGAGGCACTGACAGGAGGGTGCGTCCCAGTCGTGAGCTGGCAACTGGAGGGCGGTCGGCTTTACATCTACGGTGCCCTCCGTCTCAGCCAACGTGCTCTTGAGCAAGGCAGTGCAACTCTGGTGGAATATATTTGACACATCTGGTCCGTTGAATCAAACTGAATGTTTACAATGGGGGCGACAGTGGCTCAGGAGGCAGAGCAGTCGTCTGGTAATCCAAAGGTTCCCAGTTCAATTCCCGCTCCTCCCAGGCAGCTTGTCGAAGTGTCCTTGAGCAAGACACTTAACCCCTAATTGCTCCCGGTGAGCAGGTTGGCACCTTGCATGATCTCCTCTGCCATCAGTGTGTCAATGCAATGGAAATAAGCTGTAAGCTTTATTGTGTTTTTATCCTTTTGATAATGGTGGGCCTTATATGTATACTTGTATGTTTCATTATCAATAAAGATCTCTATCTATCTATCTATCTAATGTGTGAGTGAATGGGTAAACAAATTGTAAGGAACAAATTGTAAAGCGCTTTGGATAAAAGCGCTATATAAATGCAGCCATTTACCATTTACAAGGGGGTATGGTAACACACTCACACAGAGAGGCACTTTCTCTTCAAGTGAAACTAAGGGATATGAGTAAGACCCATATCACTCTATTTTAAAGGTGCTGTAAGTTGTATTTCTTAAATCTTAAATAGCTCTACATTCTGACAGTCATCACTGATAGTGTGTGGTCAGTAACACGGGTCTCTCTCCACTCTGCAGTAAACACAACATACATGTGCTGGTATCCCGTTACCACTTTATCCAATAAAAAGAGAGAACCCTAGATATTTCTTACTTATTTCAAGAAATCTTCTCTCTCCTGATTGGATGAAATGGGAACACGATACAGAGAAATGTATTTTCTGTTTACCGCAGAGCAAGAGGGACCGGGAGACCCATGTTACAGACAAAAAACGATAGGTTATGACTATAACCAAGTTCTGTTAGTTAGGGGCGATGCTTGGCATCACACTGCACTATCTCGCGTACGTGCACGCGTACTGAATAAACCACAAATGTACCTCTAATACCAGTATTAGTCTGACCACACCCCTCATCAGCTTACCTTCATAAGCAGGTGTGTGGTCACCTGCTCTCCTCCTTCCCAAGCTTTCACCACAAGGTGAGGACAAGGGCTGCAGCGGCCGTCTGATGCCAAGCATCGCCCCTAACTAACAGAACTTGGTTATAGTCATAACCTATCGTTCTGTATCGTTAGTGGCTTAGCTTGGCATCACACTGCACAAGGGAGGCCAAGCGGAGCCACTGGCTGACAAATACACCCCGCTGACAGCCCCCCCACAACCATCAGAACAGGGAGGGCCGAGCCCCCCCGACCCCCCCTAATGGCGGGTAGCCCCCCTATTAGGGACGTCACGGGAGGGCGACGGACCCGACCGTGCGAAGAGGCACTCAAGCAACTCAATGCACAGGGTGAGCAGACCGTGGCTTGACCCCACGACTACACACACGCACAACCCGCATGCCACCCGGGAACGAACGGAGGAACAACCTCGTTACTGCCCCCAGAATCACGGGGTCAAGGGCAAACCCAACCCCGTGGCAAGGCCGTAGCAGCGGAGCACGAAGGAAGACCCAGACCCACCAAAAGGACTGGACTCCCTAGAATGGGGGCCCGGAGAAGTCCATGATGCCAGCATCAAGACCCCACCAGGTGGGCACGTAGTGCCCCGCCCCCCACATCGCCAGCGTATTCGGACAAAGGCCCCTCAGTTACTGCACCTGGTATTCCCAGGCGGAATCCCATCCAAGTACTAACCAGGCCAGAACCTGCTTAGCTTCCGAGATCGGACGAGATCGGGCGTGTTCAGGTCGGTATGGCCGTAAGCCGAGCGGGCCCCGTCCCCCCAATAGTACACCGCCTGGCACACTGACCCTGCAGAACAGGCAGTCAGCATGGCCGTAAGCACACAAAAAAGGTTAACCAACGGAAGCAGGCAGCGCACCGGGGAAAAACCAGGCAACAGGCTGTTAACCCTAGCCTGGAGACTGCGGACGAGACAGGCGCCAGAGGGGACAGCTGAACACAGCCGCCCCGGCGGAAGGAGCGTAAGCTGGCGGTGTTGCATGACCAAGCCTCCATTTAACAACCCCCACCCAGAGGGGTCGAGGCAGAGAAGGCTGACACGATTGGCAGACGTCATGAACGTGCAGGGGCACCCTCAAACGGTGAACCCGGGAGTTGACACTGCTCCAACACACCAGGGAATCAACCACCTCGGTGTTACCCAATGCGGTGGTTGTTCCTATAACCCCTCAAGAAAAAACTCCAAAACACACCTGCGGGTATACACCGGCTATACCGCAGTACAAGTGTTTCAGTTTCCAAAAAGGGTTAACCCAGGCCTACGGGTCGCAAACATCACTTCGGACCGGGCCTGGCGGTACGGGAAGCACAGGGTCACCAGAGGAGGTCAAAAAACCACCCCCACAGGCCCCTCTTCGCCATGCGTGAGAGAGGAGCGAAAAATAATGGAGAACCAGCCCCTAAGCACACCGTACCTGGTATTCCCCGGCGGTCTCCCAACCAAGTACTAACCAGGACCAACCTGTGTAGCGGCCGAGATCCGACGAGATCGAGCGCGTACAGAATGGCATGGCTGTAAGCCATGACGACAGTGCTGAGTAAAAACATACCCAACCAGGGTCTCCATAGCGCTTAACCCTGTGACACCCAGACCGACCTGGCATTTTTCCCCCTGAAAAAAGCCCAAGTCCCTCAGGGTACCAGAACAGCAGATCTGCATCCCCGGCGGACAACGGGTTCAACTGATCTGGACCAGCGTGACCAGAACCAGTCCCGTGCCCTAACCATGCCGACATGCCTACTCCAGGAGAAGGGCAGATATGTGTGTTGATCTTAACATGAAAAGAAGGCGCCACCCAGACGTTCGGACGAACCGCGCCTGGTGGCCCACCCCAAGGGCGTGAGACCCCACTACATATGTTCAGATCCATCCCGTCATCATCCCCCAGACATGAACGAGAATCCGTCGACAACCCACCCAGGTCATGGGATGTGGTCGTCGGAAGAGGAAAAACCCCCATCTCAGTTGCTTTATAAAAACGCTGTTTCAACCACAAGCAACCAAGGCGTGCCAGTCAATCGCCTGTTTACAGCGAGCTAGCACTATACGTGCGTCGGGACACACCCCCATCAATGAACAGGCTATTTAGACCTGTCATTGAATCCCCAAGGCGCCCAGGGGAACGACAAGAGGGGTGTGACACTCCCTAACTCCAACACTTCTGGAATAGAAAGAAGGAAGCATCAACAGTATGTATCCCAGTCTACACAGCCGGGGTAAAAAATTTTCACATTTTTACATCCCACCACCCTCCCATAGGAAAGAGACGGGGATCCCCAGAGAGACTTCCCACGCGAGCTGTACAGATTGAAAAGAATATATTGCACCTTGAGCCATGTAAAAAACTGGTTTTAGGGCCTCCGGGGAAGAGGCACTGAACCCATACACACTCAATAAACGAATTGAATCGAATATACATACAATAGAAAAGGACCCTTCTAGAGGGTCCACTCACTTTGACAATCTGAGGAGGAAGGCTCTGTACTCTGATGGAGGCTTCCTCACATGGAAGAAGGAGTCCGAACTCACAGAAGGCCTGAATAGGCGCTTGGTGAGGAGGAGCCCTGACCACCCCCCCTGAAAACAGATCCATCACATGGACCTGAACAGCACACGGAAGTCCTACCAACAGAGACGCGCACGGTGACGTACTCTATGGCGGGGGAATTCCTGCGGTGCACACGCCCAATATACCAGGCCGTGGGACCAGGAACTCCCTCCCCCCCCCCCCCCCCCCCCCCCATAACGTGCCGAACCGCCACGTGACGGGAACCTTGAAGGACAGGGGGTGTACCCCTGACCGACAGAACAATGGGGAGAGGAAAGGTTACCAGTTCACCCCTTTACGACCCCACACCCATGATACGACGTAACGACAAAAAGAGAATATGACATTTGGCAAGTCAGATCACGCATCCATTTTCCTTACACCAAAGTACAGACAAAGAATTAAAAGTACTCCCGTAGTCTCGCGAGAGGTGCAGAAATGGGATGTGACGTCAGAGGATACGATCCGGTCAGTGTTTCACAACACAGACTGGATTGTATTCCGCGACACAGATAACATTAATGCCTACACGGAGACAGTGCTGGACTATGTCTGTACTAGGGTGAAAGAAACAATCCCCACTACCAAAATGAAAGTTTACCCAAATCAAAAACCCTGGGTAGACAAATCCGTCCGTGAAGCTCTGAGAGAGCGCACCAAAGCATACAATGACGGCCTAGTGGCAGGCAACATGAATGACCACAAGGTGGCGCAACACAACGTAAGGAGGACAGTGTCAGAGGCCAAACGGCGCTACAGGGATAAAATTGAACTCCAGTTTGAACAAGCTGACTCTAGAGCTATGTGGCAGGGGCTCAAAACGATGACAGACTACAAAGGCGCCTCCCTCAAACTGAACAGTGACATCTCCTTAGCAAACGACCTCAATACCTTCTATGCGAGGTTTGATGCTGGTAATAACAACACCAGCTCACAAGCCTCGGCAATGGGGGGGGGGGGTCGGCTGCTGATGGAGGCGCAGTGTTCAGGGTAACAGAGCATGAGGTGAGGCGGACCTTTAAAAAAGTGAATATCAGGAAGGCAGCAGGTCCGGACGGCATCCCCGGCCGCATCCTAAAAGTCTGTGCCGACCAACTGGCCCCAGTATTCACTGACATATTTAACCTGTCCTTAGAACAGGCTGTCATCCCCACCTGCCTGAAGAAGTCCACTATTATCCCTGTACCCAAAAAATCCAAGCCTGCTTGCCTCAACGACTACCGCCCTGTAGCTCTCACCTCCATAGCCATGAAGTGCTTTGAGAAGCTAGTAAAGGGCTACATCTGCTCCTCCCTCCCCATCAACATGGACCCCCTGCAATTTGCATACCGCCCCAACAGGTCCACGGAGGACGCCATATCCCATGTGCTGCACACAGCAGCATCACACCTGGACAAGAGGCAGGGGAACTATGTGAGAATGCTATTCATCGACTACAGCTCGGCATTCAATACCATAGTCCCCTCCATACTCATAGCCAAGCTCAGGGACCTGGGCTTGGGCTATGACCTCTGCCAGTGGGTCTTGGACTTCCTGACTGGCAGACCCCAGGTGGTGAGAGCAGGCAACTGCACCTCCTCATCCATCACCCTCAACATAGGGGCCCCCCAGGGCTGTGTTCTGAGTCCCCTCCTCTACTCCCTGTACACACACGACTGTGTGGCTCAGCGGAGTAGCAATACAATCGTCAAATTTGCTGACGACACAGTGGTGGTGGGCCTGATCTCTGCCAACGACGAGAGGGCCTACCTGGAAGAGGTCAAGGTCCTGGCGGGATGGTGCCAGGAAAACAGCCTCTCCCTGAACGTCAGCAAAACAAAGGAGATGATTGTGGACTTCAGGAGGTCGGGGGTCAAGGACTACAGCCCCCTCAGCATCGACGGGGGAACCGGTTGAGAGAGTCAACAGCTTCAAGTACCTCGGAGCCCACATATCCGAGGACTTGACATGGACCATACACATTAACAGTGTGGTGAAGAAGGCACGACAACGCCTCTACTTCCTCAGGCGCCTAAGGAAGTTCCAAGTCAGCCAGAAGATCCTTAAGAACTTCTACTCATGTACAATAGAGAGCATCTTGACCGGCAACATCACCTCCTGGTTTGGGAATAGCACTGCAAAAGACCAAAGCAGACTACAAAGAGTGACACGTTCAGCCGAACGCACAATTGGAGGGGGGCTCCCCACCCTCCAGAACATTTACTACAAGCGTTGCAAGGGGAAGGCTAAGAGAATTATTAAGGACTCGAGCCACCCGAACAACTGCCTCTTTGAACTGCTGCCGTCAGGCAAGCGATACAGGAGTCTCAAGGCGAGCACAGAAAGACTCAGAAGTAGCTTCTATCCCCAGGCCATCAGGCTGCTAAACGAACAATGAATGAACACTACACAACAACAACCACCAAACACACATAGCACACACATCCACACGCACACACTCACTTTAAACAAACACACTGTAGCACCCACTACACACACTTTATAGCACACACCCACTTTAAACAAACACACTGTAGCACCCACTCCCCACACTTTATATTTATGGATGAAGGATTGCACTACAACTCGTACACCTTACTGTAAATTGTACCTAAAATTGTACCTCATCCCATTTCTGCTTTGCACTAGATAGTACTGTACATTAGTACACTGCATAGTATTGTGTATTGTATATTATATGGTAACTCAGAACATTGTACATATGTCTATACCGAACAACTGTGACCTCATTTTCTTCTTCTAAATTCATGCTATATTATGTTATTATGTTATTTGATACTATCTTGTCTAGCACAGTCTCTGGAGCGTAACAGTAAGAAGCATTTTGTATGAAAGTATTCTGTACTTCTGTATGACAACTATTAAAGAACTTGAACTTGAACTTGAGCTCTATGAAGCGTTTCACAGCTCCACACAGCGCATGAGCTAACCTGCTATCTGATTTTTACTAAGGAAAAACACAGAATAGAGAGGGCTCTAAGAACCCCGGTCCAACATACACATGTGCTTCTGTGGCCAGTACAACCCAGTTGTAGGTCACATGACACACACAACCCATCATCACCTACAAAAAATGGCAAAAACACTCAACAGAGGAACGCCGTTTTTTTCACAATGAGAGAATACATCATTCTTGATTAGTATCGACCACAGGCCTTGCTAAGCACACATGACAGCAACCAAACCAATTTCCCTTTAGGAAATAAGTTTCTCCAGCAGATTTAGCACAACCTCAGCAATCAAGCTAAGAGTTACATCGTATCCCTACCACACAAAAGACACAATTAATGCACAACATGTCTGATAGGAGGTGATAAAGTCCCCAGGGAACCGGGGGGGAAAACACAATCCTCCTATTTTACCCTCAAAACGGCCAGTTAAAACAGGAAAACCTGTTAATGTGTGAACACACTGTTCATTGTCATTACAGTCTGAGAAAGAACATTCTTTTACTCACTTGTCACCAAGCATAGCTTCATAGGTTAGTTGCCTTAGTAGTGAGTACACGGTACACATAAACACCATGATGTTTCTCACACAACAACCAGATCAATACATCACGATCTGCACGGAGAAGCTAACTGCCAGTGACAAAAACAGCTCACACATAACCCGCAACGTATCCTAAATGCATTGCAACAACACACGTTTTGGGAAAAAACACCGTTATTCACAATACATTTAGCAAAGTAAAACCAGAAGACGTGTTATGAGGTCTGGTCAACCCCGTTCCTACCCGGAACGCAGATCAGCGAAGTGCAGTCACAAGACACCGTAGAACACAGCCGTCCTGTGTTGTTCGATCCGGGCAGCGTCGCCGCTCCAACCAGTCGCTACAGTCCTCTTTGTTGACGCAATCCCCGTCCAGGCTCAGGGCAGGGTCGACGAAACATCCCCTGTCAAGGATGACGTCGCGGTCAAGAGTGTAAAACATGTTAAAATCAAAGCACGTTCAACAGAATAGCATCAAGCTAACGGCGATCAGAAGCGAGCTCCCGGCGGCGCGCGAGAAGCTAAGCTACCCCGCGCCAGCCATGGCCATAGCAGCAAGCTAACGTTACCTAGCGACCACGACATGCTAGCCCCGCAGCTAACAGCTGACTGGCTAATAGTAGGCCTTAAGCAGGCCATGCAGCGATCCAGCAGGCTAACGCAGCAGTTAACAGCTGACTGGCTAACCGTAAGCTATGAACATGTAAACAATGACATAACACTCACCCAGACAGGCCGCCGTTCTGAACCTCTCCTCACTTTTTAAGAGAAAAGAGAAAACAAGATGTCAACACCGCTTCACAACGGTGACTTTACCACATCCGGCGGAATCAGCACAGTACCAACTGGCCTGTGTAGCTGACTTCGAACATGAATCTGCCGCTATCGCACATTACATGCACATATCCCCTCGTGAAGGAATACTCTCATTTGGATATGAAAGATGGGGCCTTAACACGGTGACAGAGAGAATCCACTCGTCCAGAACACACAGGGATCACCAGTGTCAATGGTCGCGGCCCACTAGTTAAAACTATAATGGTCTCCAGACCAAGGCCTTCTGTCGCCTAGGCGGCTAAACAAAGGACCCTAGCCTGGGGCCGGTTTCCATAAACTTTGTCAAGTAGCCCCCATAGCACTAACAGACAAGTGGAGCCCGCCAGCAAACACTACTCACCCAACCTGGAACGCACCGCTTCTCACAACAGCGGCATGTCCGACAGTTCAGCTGTGGCCTGACAGGTTTCACCCCAACAAACACAGCAAGGAACTGCAGTTGAGAAGCATGCAGCGGCGTGCTCCCAATACGAAAACCGGTGGAGGGTTTTTAGAATGATCATCATCTTCTAGACACTCCAGTACGAAGACAATATCGCCGTATTTTCTCGAAAAATAGTGAGAGAGAAAATAAAGATATGATGTCAACGTATCCTTGTTTCCCAAGCTGTTCCTAATCCAATTTCTTCCATCATGGTGTCAAGTGTGGGGATCTACCGAGGCACTTCTTCCTTGTGGTGAAAGCGAGAAGGAGGAGAGCAGGTGACCACACACCTGCTTATGAAGGTAAGCTGATGAGGGGTGTGGTCAGACTAATACTGGTATTAGAGGTACATTTGTGGTTTATTCAGTACGCGTGCACGTACGCAAGATAGTGCAGTGTGATGCCAAGCTAAGCCACTAACGATACAGAACACCCTGTATGAGTGATGGCTGTCGGAATGTATTCGCTATTATTTTAACACGTAGACCACTTATTTTAACAAAGAAAATACCACTTAAGTAAGCGTGTGTTTTAACACATTGGGTGCCACGCCCCTTCCGGGAAGTGCATAGGCCTTGTCACCCATTAACCCCATGTAAGCGCTCACCTTGTTTGTAGAGCTAAACCTATATTTTATATTATAACTATGGATCTAATAACGCTGTCGATTGTCAGTGGGTTTCTTCCGGTCAACGTGCAAAAAACTGATTATTTTTTCATCTATACATTTCCGTTTTATACTGTGGTGAATATGAGTATAGGTGTAGAGTGATCCTGTGTAATCCCAGGGAACTCCGTCAAACAGCCCTTTAGTGAAATCCACTTATCACATTGCCATTTTTCGCCTGATTATCGAATCATCCTGAAATCAATGCTAGATTATCGGTATTATGTTTCCTCGTGCATGCACGAAAGGGGACGGGGGAAAACCGGCCCTCCGTGCGTCTATCGCAGCCAACGGCACGCACACACACACACACACAGGCTGCAATCGCGGGGGGAAAATGATCGGATCAACACAAGATTGGTAATATATATCACTTACCTTGTCTCTAATGTACTGCAAAAAGAATAATCCAATTATCTGATCGCCATTCCAAATATTCATCGCGATCGTTTGTCCAACGTTATCCAGCATTGCACATGAACGGGCGGGCGGATGAACTCGTTGAGGCAACCGTGGTGACCGCTTGTCTTGCCGGAGTGTTTAGAACCCACCCCCACGGCGCAGCTCGGCCGAGAAAACAAATCACATCATTTCAAATGGAGTGCAATACCGGCCGCAAGGCATTAGGCGGCGGTATTTGCCGTCTGCAATCTCAGACACATTCAGGACAGCATGCACAAGGTGCCTCGATTGATTATGAATGGCAATAGCGAATAAAATAAATAACGAAACAGAAACGTAGATCTACGTTTCCGACACAGACAGTGTTAAGAGGTTTTCAGATGGTAAGTTAAGAGTGTTGTGTTCATTTGTGGTAACAGAGTACTTTGCACTTCTTATAACTGCAAATACATGGGTTGCCCGACACATTTCAAAACATACTATTTACAACAGGGTTCCCACAGACATTGCAAAATGAAATTCAAGGACATTCGAGTACTTTTCCAAGCACTATTTTTCATTTTTTAAAGGGCATTTAAAAGGATACAATAAACTTTTTTAAATGCTGTTTTTTTATAGAAAAATAAATCTGATCCAATATGTATGGCTGAAAACCAATTTCCGACAATTAGTTACACTTTAAATACAAAAAAAAATCAATCTTGATTCATAATTTTTTTTATCATGGATGAACAAAACGTACAATGTGAATGGTTATTTGAATTTCAAGGACCTTTTAAGCACCTTGTTAAAAAACGGTCTGTTTTCAAGGAATTCCAGGCCCTGCGGTCCTTCAGGCTTCGCGGCACGGTAGCAGCAGCGGTGGCAGTGTGCTGGGTGAGCAGGCGAGGACTAACCGGCTTTTGTTTCTCGCTCACAGTAACACGTTGTCATGGAACGGACAAGTATGGAGCTGGACAAACACTACGCTCCACAGAGTGTGTGTGGGGGTCTGTGTGGGGTTTAAACACACCAGTGTTATGTGCTAACATGTGCTGGGGTCTCTGTGTGTTTGTGTTTGTGTTTGTGTTGTGTGTGTGTGTGTGTGTGTGTGTGTGTGTGTGTGTGTGTGTGTGTGTGTGTGTGTGTGTGTGTGTGTGTGTGTGTGTGTGTGTGTGTGTAGGTGTAGGTGTGTGTGTGTGTGTGTGTGTGTGTGTGTGTGTGTGTGTGTGTGTGTGTGTGTGTGTGTGGCGTGTAATCTACTCTCACAGACCACAGATCAAAGGGCAGTGTCAGCTGCCTGGTCATCTCTCCCCGGGCCACCCTGGTGGCGCTACACACACACACACAC
>NC_140165.1:76558281-76560225 GCF_963971535.1 Notolepis coatsorum
ATCGTCCACACGTAACACGTCATCATCCACACGTAACACGTCATCATCACGTCATCATAACACATCGTCCCTGTTTGTATCTTTTCCTGCCTCGACTGTAAAAGAACTGGAGGGAGAGACCTGCTATTAAATACTTTAAAGAAGGTTACCATTGGGCCTCCACACACACACACACACACACACACACACACACACACACACACACACACACACACACACACACACACACACACACACACACACACACACACACACACACACACACACACACAGAAAAAATTACTTCACACACACAATAAAGAACACGCTACACAACCAGAGTGGTGCTTAAACATTTTTGTTTATTTTTTATTCAACTTTTTTTTTCCAAAGCAGGAATGTACTAGTTTTTTCCTCTCTTCAGAGGTGTGTTGGGGGGAGGGGGGGTACAAGGGTCATTGTGATGAAGGGGATGGGGTGAGGAGGAGAGGACACAACGTCCCGATACAAAGTCTCAACACGTCACACACGAGAGCCGCCTCGCTCCGAACGCCTCCACTCGCCCCGGCTGTTGGCACGAAGAAACACACACTGGAGCGTGCGCACACGCACACACACACACACACGTACAGACACCAGCATAGAGATGAGGGTGGGTGGGTGGTGGTGATGCACGCAATTTTCCCCACAGAAACAGATTTTTTCTCCCCTCTTTTTTTGGAAACGACAAAGCCGTGGGCAGCGTCCATGGTAGAAAACGTCATGTTGAGGCAAAAGACGGTCAAAAGCAAACAGTGAAGAGAGACGACTTCATCTGAAAACACCCGACATAAAAGAAAATAACTAACCGAAAAAAATAAGTCCAAGTGATTCTCCCCACGTAATGCAGAGAAAGAGAGGAGGGAGGGGGGCGGGGTGCGGTGGGTAGGAAAGATACGGGGAGTGGCAGCCATTTTGCGAAGTGGCATCTTCACAGAAAGAAAAAGAAAACTCCATTTTAAGACCAAGAAGTGTTTACATCCCTGTGGCGGCGGCCATTTTGAATAAAATACTGTCATCTTGCACGACTTGTTGAAGGGGGGGGGAGAGAGTGACAAGAGATGTTGTTTGGCATTGAGGGTATTTTCAGCTATTTTGAACATGTTTAAATAGACATACACTTATACAATATACACAAAATACATAACTCTACATCGGTTCAAAAAAATGTTTTGAGGAAATTGGACCGTTATTTCATCTTTGACTAAAACTCAATTCTGATACATACAAAATACAATCCAAACTAACATCGTCAAACCTCAGCACACCAGAAAATCACCTTCTTCTATTCAACAAAGAAATTCTGGACGAATGGAAAACACCAAAAGAATGATATGATAATTCATCCTATATTGTTAGTTTTATAATGAACCTTTAAAACACAGTTGCCAGAGATGGTGTCAAGTCCTTGTCGGTTTCTCTCAAACAAACAGGTGGGGTGTGTGAATACCCTATGTATGAAATGGCATCTGAAATGCATTTCTTCTTCTTCTGTGTGTGTGTATGTGTGTGCATGTAAGCGTGCATGTGCACGCGCGCGTGTGTGCACTTTGCCATATAATTACCATGTTTGTCAAACACACGTTTTTAGCAAAACACTAAAATCACTTCATTAATGAAACACATCCGAAGACGGCGCCGCCTCAAAACGCTGCTCGTCTCTGTCCTCAGGAGCTGAGGTAATGCAATAACTGTCCACGGGTGTGTGTGTGCGTGTGCGTGTGTGTGTGTGTGTGTGTGTGTGTGTGTGTGTGTGTGTGTGTGTGTGTGTGTGTGTGTGTGTGTGTGTGTATGTGTGTGTATGCAAGCAAGAGGAAAAAAGTGTGCCATTGAATGCAATCAGTGGGCTATTGTGACATTAAAGGGTGTGAAATTTGTAAGTGTATGTGTGTGTGTGTGTGTGTGTGTGTGTGTGTGTGTGTGTGT
>NC_140165.1:76560425-76637255 GCF_963971535.1 Notolepis coatsorum
AGAGCCGCAGCAGCCAGCTGTGTGGTGGCGTGTACAAGATGACGCATTAAGCACGCTCTCCCTGAGTGCCAGGGCCCGTCTGCCCTCTGACTGACAGGCTCAGTAGTCCTTGCTTCCCACGGACACATCCCCTTGACCTTTCACCTCCCGCTGCTGCTACAGTACTGCTACACACGTAGCTACCTCCATGGACGGATGCAAGCTAGGTTGACCGTCGGTAGTGTGGCAGTGAAAGGGTTAATATTCTGTGGTGTGACAGTGAAAGGGTTAACCTTCTGTAGTGTGGTTGTGGAAGGGTTAACCCTTTGTCGTGTGGTAGTGAAAGGGTTAACCTTCTGTAGTGATGGTTGTGGAAGGGTTAACCATTTGTTGTGTGACATTGAACGGGTTAACCCGTTGGCAGTGTGGCAGTGAAGGGGTTAACGTACTACCTACTACTAAAGTGTGTCCTTGTGGATGTGGCTCAGTCTATAACAAGGACACAGTGATTCCAAGCAAAATGGTCTCACACAAACTGCAGTGCATTGATCCACCACCAGGAGCAGCATGGCAAACCATGAGTGGGTGAGTGAATGAGTCAATGACTGAGTGACTGAGTGACTGAGTGCAGGGTTCGCACAAGGTCCTTGCAGTGCTTAAAGTGCTTGATTTTTGACCAAACAAAGTCAGGGCCTGGAATTCCTTGAAAACAGACCATTAGCATTATTTTTTTCCCCCCTTCTTTTTCCGTTTTCTCCCATCCCAATGTTAGTCGTTATGCCACACACACACACGCACGCACGCACGCACGCACGCACGCATGCACGCACGCACGCACGCACGCACACACACACACACACCTCTTTATCAGTGTTAGTCTCTCCTCTCTCCTAATTATTGCACAATCTTTATCTATTCTCTCAGGTTGATGTCCTCTTATATTACTCATCCTTATTCATCACTTTTTCTTCTCTCCTCTTAATTCAATTCAAGTCTGCAATACAATGTGCCTTATTGGCAAGAAAGTATGGAACAAAATCACCAAAGGAAGCATTGGGATCAGCACTTTTCTATGTTAAATCCTATTTTGCCCCTTGAACCTGTGTGTGTGTGTGTGGTGTGTGTGTGTGTGTGTGTGTGTGTGTGTGTGTGTGTGTGTGTGTACGTGTGCGCACTCGCGCACGTGTGTGTGTGTGTGTGTACGTGGGTGTGCGTGTATGTGTATGTGGGTGTGCGTGTGTGTGTGTGTGTGTAAGTGTACGTGCGTGTGCGTGTAAGTGTAACGTGCGTGTGCGTGCGTGTGTGGGCACGCGCACTCGCGCGTGTGTGTACGTGTACGTGCGTGTGCATGTACGTGTACGTGTGTGTGTGCTGTGCGTTGTGTGTGTGTGTGTGTGTGTGTGTGTGCATGTACGTGTACGTGTGTGTGCGTGCGTGTGTGTGTGTGTGTGTGTGTGTGTGTGTGTGTGTGTGTGTGTGTGTGTGTGTGTGTGTGTGTGTGTGTGTGTGTGTGTGTGTGTGTGTGTGTGTGTGTGTGTGTGTGTGTGCGTGTGCGTGTAGATGATCTGGGTTGATGTGCTTTCAGTTGCCTTACCCAGACCCTCCACCATTGGCCATAATATTCACACAGAGGCCATTTTGCTCTTTTATGCTCACCATTTTTGCATAAAATTGCTCCCCCCTCCCCCGCTGGCCAGCTTTCACACTGGTAATGTCGTCCTGTACCCGAGTACACTCAGTTCAACGGGCGAACCGTTCCCGAGTGCACATGAACCATACCGGAGACCACCTTTTCAAGCGGGCCCGGTTCCAGTACGGCACACAGTGTTTAGCTTGCTCTCAGTGATCTTTCCATATGAAATAAAGGTCGACTGTTGACACTAATCAAACAAACTGGACTTTGGGGTCAAGTGTACTCTGATCCGGGTCCATGTTGCAGAGCCGTGCTCTGCCAAAGACCCTTGAGCAAAGCATTAAACACCAAACTCGGGTGCACTATGTGCATAGGAGACTATGTATCTAGGAGGGATATGCAGACAAATCTCAGTTTTATTGTGTAAACTGAAAATACATCTTCTTTCTCTCCTACCCTCTCTCTGTGTGTCTGTCTGTCTGTCTGTCTGTCTGTCTGTCTCTCTCTCTCTCTCTCTCTCTCTCTCTCTCTCTCTCTCTCTCTCTCTCTCTCTCTCTCTCTCTCTCTTTCTCTCTCTCTCAGCTGCTGGCTAAGAAGGTGTGCAGTCTGTACTCGCTGGCCGTCCAGCAGCTGTCAAACAGGACCATTATGACTTCGGCCTGCGCGCCCTCACCTCTCTGCTCCGCTACGCCGGGAGGAAGCGACGGGTCTGTCCCAATGTGGCCGACGAAGAGGTACACCCCTCTATAGTCCCACTCTGTCCCTCCTATATAGTCCCACTCTGTCCCTCCTATATAGTCCCACTCTGTCCCTATATAGTCCCACTCTGTCCCCCTCTATAGTCCCACTCTGTCCCTCCTCTTTAGTCCACTCTGTCCCTCTATAGTCCCACTCTGTCCCTCCTCTATAGTCCCACTCTGTCCCTCCTATATAGTCCCACTCTGTCCCTCTATAGTCCACTCTGTCCCCCTCTATAGTCCCACTCTGTCCCTCTATAGTCCCACTCTGTCCCCCTCTATAGTCCCACTCTGTCCCTCCTCTATAGTCCCACTCTGGGCTGTGTTCTGAGCCCCCTGCTGTACTCACTCTACACACACGATTGTGTGGCCAAGTTCAGCTCGAACTCCATAGTGAAGTTCGCAGACGACACGGTGGTGGTGGGGCTGATCTCGGGACAACGACGAGAAGGCCTACCGGGAGGAGGTTGAGGTACTGGAACGCTGGTGCCATGACAACAGCCTGCTCCTGAACATTGGTAAAACCAAGGAGCTGATCGTGGATTATAGGAGAGGACAGCAGGAGACGCACACACCACTGATGATTAACGGGGCTACCGTGGACAGGGTGAGCAGCTTTAAGTACCTAGGGGTCCACATCTCAGAGGACCTGACATGGTCAACACACATAGACACAGTAGTAAAGAAGGCGAAACAGCGCCTCTACCACCTGAGACAGTTAAGGAAGTTCAGAGTATCGGGGAAGATACTCCAGTCCTTCTACTCAGGAGCTGTAGAGAGCATCCTGACCGTAAACATCACTGCCTGGTATGGAAACAGCACGGCACAGGACAAGAAGGCCCTACAGAGAATGGTGCGCTCAGCCGAGCGTACCACGGGTATTGCACTACCTCCCCTGCAGGTTCTATACAACAAGACCCCCACCACCCCAATAACAGCCTGTTTCAGCTGCTGAGGTCAGGCAGACGCCTGCGAACCCCAGCTACTAGGACAGAGAGGCTTAGGCTTAGCTTCTTCCCCCAGGCCATCAGAGTCCTGAACAATGAACATTGAGTACCACAGAACACTGAAGTATCCACACATAAGCACACATGAGCACACACACGACACGCACGCTGTGCACGCTCACACACTAGCAGCCACTTTAACACTTCTGTCCCTCCTCTATAGTCCCACTCTGTCCCTCTATAGTCCCACTCTGTCCTTCCTCTATAGTCCCACTCTGTCCCTCCTCTATAGTCCCACTCTGTCCCTCTATAGTCCCACTCTGTCTCTCCTCTATAGTCCCACTCTGTCCCTCCTCTATAGTCCCACTCTGTCCCTCCTCTATAGTCCCACTCTGTCCCTCCTCTATAGTCCCACTCTGTCCCTCCTCTATAGTCCCACTCTGTCCCCCTCTATAGTCTCACTCTGTCCCTCCTCTATAGTCCCACTCTGTCCCTCTATAGTCCCACTCTGTCCCCCTCTATAGTCCCACTCTGTCCCTCTATAGTCCCACTCTGTCCCTCTATAGTCCCACTCTGTCCCTCCTCTATAGTCCCACTCTGTCCCCCTATATAGTCCCACTCTGCCCCTCTATAGTCCCACTCTGTCCCTCCTCTATAGTCCCACTCTGTCCCCCTCTATAGTCCCACTCTGTCCCCCCTCTATAGTCCCACTCTGTCCCTCTATAGTCCCACTCTGTCCCTCCTCTATAGTCCCACTCTGTCTCTCCTCTATAGTCCCACTCTGCCCCTCTATAGTCCCACTCTGTCCCTCCTCTATAGTCCCACTCTGTCCCCCTCTATAGTCCCACTCTGTCCCTCCTCTATAGTCCCACTCTGTCCCTCTATAGTCCCACTCTGTCCCTCCTCTATAGTCCCACTCTGTCCCTCCTCTATAGTCCCACTCTGTCCCGCCTCTATAGTCCCACTCTGTCCCTCATCTATAGTCCCACTCTGTCCCTCCTCTATAGTCCCACTCTTTCCCCCTTTATAGTCCCACTCTGTCCCTCTATAGTCCCACTCTGTCCCTCCTCTATAGTCCCACTCTGTCCCTCTATAGTCCCACTCTGTCCCCCTCTATAGTCCCACTCTGTCCCTATATAGTCCCACTCTGTCCGTCCTCTATAGTCCCACTCTGTCCCTCTATAGTCCCACTCTGTCCCCCTATATAGTCCCACTCTGTCACTCCTCTATAGTCCCACTCTGTCCCCCCTCTATAGTCCCATTCTGTCCCTCTATAGTCCCACTCTGTCCCTCTATAGTCCCACTCTGTCCCCCCTCTATAGTCCCACTCTGTCCCTCTATAGTCCCACTCTGTCCCTCCTCTATATTCCCACTCTGTCCCTCTATAGTCCCACTCTGTCCCTCCTCTATAGTCCCACTCTGTCCCTCCTCTATAGTCCCACTCTGTCCCTCCTCTATAGTCCCACTATGTCCCTCTATAGTCCCACTCTGTCCCTCCTCTATAGTCCCACTCTGTCCCCCCTCTATAGTCCCACACTGTCCCTCTATAGTCCCACTCTGTCCCTCTATAGTCCCACTCTCCCTCCTCTATAGTCCCACTCTGTCCCTCCTCTATAGTCCCACTCTGTCCCTCTATAGTCCCACTCTGTTCCTCTATAGTCCCACTCTGTCCCTCCTCTATAGTCCCACTCTGTCCCTCCTCTATAGTCCCACTATGACCCACTATAGTCCCACTCTGTCCCTCCTCTATAGTCCCACTATGTCCCTCTATAGTCCCACTCTGTCCCTCTATAGTCCCACTCTGTCCCTCCCCTATAGTCCCACTCTGTCCCTCCTCTATAGTCCCACTCTGTCCCTCTATAGTCCCACTCTGTCCCTCTATAGTCCCACTCTGTCCCTCTATAGTCCCACTATGTCCCTCCTCTATAGTCCCACTCTGTCCCCCTCTATAGTCTCACTCTGTCCCTCCTCTATAGTCCCACTCTGTCCCTCCTCTATAGTCCCACTCTGTCCCTCCTCTATAGTCCCACTCTGTCCCTGTTCTATAGTCCCACTCTGTCCCTCCTCTATAGTCCCACTCTGTCCCTCCTCTATAGTCCCACTCTGTCCCTCTATAGTCCCACTCTGTCCCTCCTCTATAGTCCCACGCTGTCCCTCCTCTATAGTCCCACTCTGTCCCTCTATAGTCCCACTCTGTCCCTCTATAGTCCCACTCTGTCCCTCCTCTATAGTCCCACACTGTCCCTCCTCTATAGTCCCACTCTGTCCCTCTATAGTCCCACTCTGTCCCTCTATAGTCCCACTCTGTCCCTCTATAGTCCCACTCTGTCCCTCCTCTATAGTCTCACTATGTCCGTCCTCTATAGTCCCACTCTGTCCCTCTATAGTCCCACTCTGTCCCTCCTCTATAGTCCCACATTGTCCCTCTATAGTCCCACTCTGTCCCTCCTCTATAGTCCCACTCTGTCCCTCCTCTATAGTCCCACTCTGTCCCTCCTCTATAGTCCCACTCTGTCCCTCCTCTATAGTCCCACTCTGTTCCTCTATAGTCCCACTCTGTCCCTCTATAGTCCCACTCTGTCCCTCCTCTATAGTCCCACTCTGTCCCCCTCTATAGTCCCACTCTGTCCCTCCTCTATAGTCCCACTCTGTCCCTCTATAGTCTCACTCTGTCCCTCCTCTATAGTCCCACTCTGTCCCTCTATAGTCTCACTCTGTCCCTCCTCTATAGTCCCACTCCGTCCCTCTATAGTCTCACTCTGTCCCTCCTCTATAGTCCCACTCTGTCCCTCTATAGTCTCACTCTGTCCCTCCTCTATAGTCCCACTCTGTCCCTCCTCTATAGTCCCACTCTGTCCCCCTCTATAGTCCCACTCTGTCCCTCCTCTATAGTCCCACTCTGTCCCTCTATAGTCTCACTCTGTCCCTCCTCTATAGTCCCACTCTGTCCCTCTATAGTCTCACTCTGTCCCTCCTCTATAGTCCCACTCCGTCCCTCTATAGTCTCACTCTGTCCCTCCTCTATAGTCCCACTCTGTCCCTCTATAGTCTCACTCTGTCCCTCCTCTATAGTCCCACTCTGTCCCTCTATAGTCTCACTCTGTCCCTCCTCTATAGTCCCACTCTGTCCCTCCTCTATAGTCCCACTCTGTCCCTCTATAGTCTCACTCTGTCCCTCCTCTATAGTCCCACTCTGTCCCTCCTCTATAGTCCCACTCTGTCCCTCCTCTATTGTCCCACTCTGTCCCTCCTCTATAGTCCCACTCTGTCCCTCTATAGTCCCACTATGTCCCTCCTCTATAGTCCCACTCTGTCCCTCCTCTATAGTCCCACTCTGCGCTCTATAGTCCCACTCTGTCCCTCTATAGTCCCACTCTGTCCCTCCTCTATAGTCCCACTCTGTCCCTCCTCTATAGTCCCACTCTGTCCCTCTATAGTCCCACTCTGTCCCTCCTCTATAGTCCCATCTGTCCCTCTATAGTCCCACTCTGTCCCTCCTCTATAGTCTCACTATGTCCCTCCTCTATAGTCCCACTCTGTCCCTCCTCTATAGTCCCACTCTGTCTCTCCTCTATAGTCCCACTCTGTCCCTCTATAGTCCCACTCTGTCCCTCCTCTATAGTCCCACTCTGTCCCTCCTCTATAGTCTCACTATGTCCTTCCTCTATAGTCCCACTCTGTCCCTCCTCTATAGTCCCACTCTGTCTCTCTATAGTCCCACTCTGTCCCTCCTCTATAGTCCCACTCTGTCCCTCCTCTATAGTCCCACTCTGTCCCTCCTCTATAGTCTCACTATGTCCCTCCTCTATAGTCCCAATCTGTCCCTCTATAGTCCCACTCTGTCCCTCCTCTATAGTCCCACTCTGTCCCTCCTCTATAGTCCCACTCTATCCCTCTATAGTCCCACTCTGTTCCCCCTCTATAGTCCCACTCTGTCCCTCTATAGTCCCACTCTGTCTCTCCTCTATAGTCCCACTCTGTCCCTCCTCTATAGTCCCAATCTGTCCCTCTATAGTCCCACTCTGTCCCTCCTTTATAGCCCCACTCTGTCCCTCCTCTATAGTCCCACTCTGTCCCTCCTCTATAGTCCCACTCTGTCCCTCTATAGTCCCACTCTGTCCCTCCTCTATAGTCCCACTCTGTCCCTCCTCTATAGTCCCACTCTGTCCCTGTTCTATAGTCCCACTCTGTCCCTCCTCTATAGTCCCACTCTGTCCCTCCTCTATAGTCCCACTCTGTCCCTCTATAGTCCCACTCTGTCCCTCCTCTATAGTCCCACGCTGTCCCTCCTCTATAGTCCCACTCTGTCCCTCTATAGTCCCACTCTGTCCCTCTATAGTCCCACTCTGTCCCTCCTCTATAGTCCCACACTGTCCCTCCTCTATAGTCCCACTCTGTCCCTCTATAGTCCCACTCTGTCCCTCTATAGTCCCACTCTGTCCCTCTATAGTCCCACTCTGTCCCTCCTCTATAGTCTCACTATGTCCGTCCTCTATAGTCCCACTCTGTCCCTCTATAGTCCCACTCTGTCCCTCCTCTATAGTCCCACATTGTCCCTCTATAGTCCCACTCTGTCCCTCCTCTATAGTCCCACTCTGTCCCTCCTCTATAGTCCCACTCTGTCCCTCCTCTATAGTCCCACTCTGTCCCTCCTCTATAGTCCCACTCTGTTCCTCTATAGTCCCACTCTGTCCCTCTATAGTCCCACTCTGTCCCTCCTCTATAGTCCCACTCTGTCCCCCTCTATAGTCCCACTCTGTCCCTCCTCTATAGTCCCACTCTGTCCCTCTATAGTCTCACTCTGTCCCTCCTCTATAGTCCCACTCTGTCCCTCTATAGTCTCACTCTGTCCCTCCTCTATAGTCCCACTCCGTCCCTCTATAGTCTCACTCTGTCCCTCCTCTATAGTCCCACTCTGTCCCTCTATAGTCTCACTCTGTCCCTCCTCTATAGTCCCACTCTGTCCCTCCTCTATAGTCCCACTCTGTCCCCCTCTATAGTCCCACTCTGTCCCTCCTCTATAGTCCCACTCTGTCCCTCTATAGTCTCACTCTGTCCCTCCTCTATAGTCCCACTCTGTCCCTCTATAGTCTCACTCTGTCCCTCCTCTATAGTCCCACTCCGTCCCTCTATAGTCTCACTCTGTCCCTCCTCTATAGTCCCACTCTGTCCCTCTATAGTCTCACTCTGTCCCTCCTCTATAGTCCCACTCTGTCCCTCTATAGTCTCACTCTGTCCCTCCTCTATAGTCCCACTCTGTCCCTCCTCTATAGTCCCACTCTGTCCCTCTATAGTCTCACTCTGTCCCTCCTCTATAGTCCCACTCTGTCCCTCCTCTATAGTCCCACTCTGTCCCTCCTCTATTGTCCCACTCTGTCCCTCCTCTATAGTCCCACTCTGTCCCTCTATAGTCCCACTATGTCCCTCCTCTATAGTCCCACTCTGTCCCTCCTCTATAGTCCCACTCTGCGCTCTATAGTCCCACTCTGTCCCTCTATAGTCCCACTCTGTCCCTCCTCTATAGTCCCACTCTGTCCCTCCTCTATAGTCCCACTCTGTCCCTCTATAGTCCCACTCTGTCCCTCCTCTATAGTCCCATCTGTCCCTCTATAGTCCCACTCTGTCCCTCCTCTATAGTCTCACTATGTCCCTCCTCTATAGTCCCACTCTGTCCCTCCTCTATAGTCCCACTCTGTCTCTCCTCTATAGTCCCACTCTGTCCCTCTATAGTCCCACTCTGTCCCTCCTCTATAGTCCCACTCTGTCCCTCCTCTATAGTCTCACTATGTCCTTCCTCTATAGTCCCACTCTGTCCCTCCTCTATAGTCCCACTCTGTCTCTCTATAGTCCCACTCTGTCCCTCCTCTATAGTCCCACTCTGTCCCTCCTCTATAGTCCCACTCTGTCCCTCCTCTATAGTCTCACTATGTCCCTCCTCTATAGTCCCAATCTGTCCCTCTATAGTCCCACTCTGTCCCTCCTCTATAGTCCCACTCTGTCCCTCCTCTATAGTCCCACTCTATCCCTCTATAGTCCCACTCTGTTCCCCCTCTATAGTCCCACTCTGTCCCTCTATAGTCCCACTCTGTCTCTCCTCTATAGTCCCACTCTGTCCCTCCTCTATAGTCCCAATCTGTCCCTCTATAGTCCCACTCTGTCCCTCCTTTATAGCCCCACTCTGTCCCTCCTCTATAGTCCCACTCTGTCCCTCCTCTATAGTCCCACTCTGTCCCTCTATAGTCCCACTCTGTCCCTCCTCTATAGTCCCACTCTGTCCCTCCTCTATAGTCCCACTCTGTCCCTCTATAGTCCCACTCTGTCCCTCCTCTATAGTCCCACTCTGTCCCTCCTCTATAGTCCCACTCTGTCCCTCCTCTATAGTCCCACTCTGTCCCTCCTCTATAGTCCCACTCTGTCCCCCTCTATAGTCTCACTCTGTCCCTCCTCTATAGTCCCACTCTGTCCCTCTATAGTCCCACTCTGTCCCCCTCTATAGTCCCACTCTGTCCCTCCTCTATAGTCCCACTCTGTCCCTCTATAGTCCCACTCTGTCCCTCCTCTATAGTCCCACTCTGTCCCTCCTCTATAGTCCCACTCTGTCCCTCCTCTATAGTCCCACTCTGTCCCGCCTCTATAGTCCCACTCTGTCCCTCCTCTATAGTCCCACTCTGCCCATCTATAGTCCCACTCTGTCCCTCCTCTATAGTCCCACTCTGTCCCTCCTCTATAGTCTCACTCTGTCCCTCCTCTATAGTCCCACTCTGTCCCTCTGTAGTCCCACTCTGTCCCTCCTCTATAGTCCCACTCTGTCCCTCCTCTATAGTCCCACTCTGTCCCTCTATAGTCCCACTCTGTCCCTCTATAGTCCCACTCTGTCCCTCTATAGTCCCACTCTGTCCCTTTATAGTCCCACTCTGTCCCTCCTCTATATTCCCACTCTGTCCCTCTATAGTCCCACTCTGTCCCTCCTCTATAGTCCCACTCTGTCCCTCTATAGTCCCACTCAGTCCCTCCTCTATAGTCGCACTCTGTCCCTCCTCTATAGTCCCACTCTGTCCCTCCTCTATAGTCCCACTCTGTCCCTCCTCTATAGTCCCACTCTGTCCCTCTGGCCCGCTTTGTCCCTCCCCTATCATGTCTTCTTACATTCTAGGAACCAGGAACACCTGGGAACTAGTGATTCCCGTTTCAAAACTGCTCTCAAAACACACCTCTTCACCAAGGCTTTTCCCCATGAGTTAGTTTAGATTAGATTAGGTTCATTATCCCTTACCTGCCCTCATCCTCCCCTTTTTTCCCTTTTCCCCTACTGTCCCATTTCCCTAGCCCTCTTGATTGTAAAGCGACCTTGGGTTTAATGAAAGGCGCTATATAAATTTGATTTATTATTGGCCACATGATGGTCAGAATCAGTTTTCTTTGCAGATGATATTGCATTCATTCGTGTTCACTATAGGTTCGATAACACAACCCTTTCATGCTAAAAAACATTCTTGAGAAAATCCATATCCAGAATGATTTCAATTGATAGTGAATAGATCCCATCCACGGTCCACACATACGCAAGGCCAGGCTTCAGTGCAGTTTGCTGTAGGGTTTGTCCTTCACCATACCATATTTACTAACCACGCCGCAAAGTACCGCTTAGACGTTCAACTTCTGCTGCACCGTATTTGTCCAGTTTAGCGTGTATTTACTAACACAGAATATGTAAATGAATATGTAAATGACGGCTTGTTGACGGGGCATCGTGAGACGCACACGGCATTGGCACCGCTTACCACGAGCCCTGGGACTGTAAATACCGGTGGAGGCAACAGATAAACATACACACTATCATCTGTAACAGATGTGCAGAATACATTTTATCAGGAGTTTGAGGAAGAAACCTAACCGTTTTGGAGAAATGAGTTGGAGCCCAGAGTTCTTTCAGTTGGAGCCCATGAGATTGCGTATAACAGAATACCAGGGGTGTGGGATTTGACACAGATGTAGAAATGTTACACACCTCCTGCGTAGTCTGCGTCTCTCAGCTTTACACACAGGTGACAGTTAGAGATGGGTACAGAATCCGGTACTTTTAAGGGTATCGACCTAATCACGTCGGTCTACCGAGTACCGATTCACGTTAGATCCACCGGTGACACATTTCGGTAATGTTTTTTTATGAAGTGCGATGACGTCAACATGCTGCAATATTATATATATATAAGGATAAGGATATCTTTTATTAATCCCTCACGGGGAAATTCCAGTGACACACACATACAGCTCATCGTCTCATTAACAACATCATATCACAATCATTACATTTTTACAGTAACAACGGCACAACATAAATTCAAACAGGCATGTACATTTGTTGACACATGTCGACTACAGAATGCCTGAGACACCATATGCGATAGTCGGCTGCAGCAACACCGGGGTGTTGTTGCGCCAGGCGGGCGGGAGGGAGGGAGGAAAGATTGTCCAGCAACGGGAGGGGCAGGGACAGGGGGATAGGACTTTGGTGATGAGACAGTCTTAGGCTCCCCCCCTCTAGCACTCGTACTAGTTGGCTGCCGTCATAGGCGCCAGGCGTACACGCGGGAGGGGGGATTGGGTATAGGGATTTGGGGTGGGGGGGGGGCACTTGCCACTCTTATCTCCCAGAGGGCCTTCGACTCCAGCAGCTCCCTGGTTCGACCTTGGTCCAGGAATTTGTTTTGGCTGAACTGACTGGCAACAATTTCTCCCAGCCACGTCACTTTAAATTTGATTTGAGTAGAGTGAAATATAACTCTATTGATTTGAGTGGAGTGAGTTTTAACAACTCCGTCCAAATGACTGAATGCATTAGTCCAAGTGTCCAAGTGTCTTAATCAGTTCATTTTGGTAGGTCCTGTGCGCGGTAAACATATCCAAAATCTTCTTATTGCAGTCCAAAAGCTTCGATAATCCAAAAATTACCACGTCTTCAAGTTGATAGCCCGATTATGATGTCCCAATAGGCAGAGAGGGTTAGCCTTATTCTGCTTTTTTTTTTTAAAACGTAAATTTTTATTGAACATTTATAGACAAACAACACAACATATACAATAACATCAACAACACTATTAAACAGACATAAATAATAAAGAAAAAATGTAATACCCAAAAGACGAAAAATTAAAAATACTGACTTAAGCAAATATTCACATACATAAATAATGAAGTGGAAAAAACATAAAACAATTGTCATATCTTAAACAAAAATAAAATTAGAAAACATTAAGTGTGTGACATGGGTTCAGAGACCCTCCTTGAACCTCTTTCCTCCTTTACCCTTCACCCTCTTCTGTTTCATTTGTTCCTTCCTTTGTGATGTCGTTTTCGTTCCCCTTATAATCCTCCCACTTTTCCCATCTTTCCCCAAATTTCGCTTCCTGTAGCCTCAGCATGTGCGTTATCCTCTCCATATCCTGTATCTCCTCTACTATTCCTTCCCATTGTGCTATTGTCGTGGGTCTTCTTTGTACCACAGTCTCGTTATTGCTTTTCTGGCCGATATCAACATTATCTTTATTAAATATTTGTCCCCCCCTTGTATTCCCTCGTGTGTCAGGTCCCCTAAGTAAAGCACCAGTCCCGTTTGTGGTAACCCGTATCCTAATATTCTGATCATTGTCTCCCCTATCTCCTCCCAATACCCCTTCAGCTTCTGACATCCCCAGAATATGTGTGTGTGATTTGCTCCCTCCTTCCCACACATCCTCCAGCATGCCCTTTGCGTTGGTGCATATTTTCCCTTCAACTCTGGGGTTATAAATAATCTGATTATGTTTTTCCATCCAAACTCTTTCCATATCCTCGATCCTGTTGTTGAATGTTGTACCTCACATATGTTGCCCCATTCCTTCTCTGTTATTCCTATCTCTAGTTCTCTCTCCCATTTCTCCCTTATGTAATCGGTCGTGTGTCCCTTGCTGTTCATTATAGCCCGGTATATTGCTGATATTACTCTTCCTTGCCCCCCTTCGTATGCCCATACTATCATCTTGATTATTCCATTCTGTTCTTCGTCTTTGGCCCCCCTTATTTCTTTGTTGTAGTAATCTCTAACCTGTAGATATCTGAAGTGGTCCCTGTTTTCTAGTCCAAATTTCTCCTTTAATTTTTGTAGTGTCTGCATTTCCCCCTTCTCTATCATTTTGCATATCGCTGTTGCCCCCCCCCCCCCCCCCCCCCCTCTCCCACCTTCTGAATCCATGATCTAACCTCCCTGGTTTGAATCTTTTGTCATGTGCTACCCATCTCAGAACCCCTGACTGCTTCTCCAATTTGTGTGTTTTTACTACTCTGTTCCATATGGTCATGGTGCATTTGGTGATTGGATCTAATAGTCCCTCTTTTTCTTTGAATAGTTCCTTATCTCCCACCAGAGCTTGTACCTTGTATCCCTCCCCTTCTTTTTCAATGTCTTTCCATCTTGCCTCATATCTGTCGTTACACCAGCACGTCACTGCTCTCAGTTGTGCTGCATAATAATAATCTTGTAGGCTGGGTACTGCCATCCCTCCCTCTTCCTTTGGTAGTTGTAGTGTTTTATATCTGACCCGTGGTCTTCTCCCCGCCCATATGAACCTCGATATCAGTCTGTCCCACTCCCTGAATTGATTCTGTGGTATGTGGTATTTGTATCGGTAGTGACTGGAATAGGTACAGTAACCTTGATAGTATATTCATTTTAATGACCTCTATTCTTGAATTGAAGTCCAAGGGCATTACTGTCCATCTCTCTAAGTCTCTCTTGATGTTCTGATTTATCTGTGTATAGTTCGCCTCAAACAGTTTCCCCACCCCTCCCGTGATGTTCACCCCTAAGTATTTAATCTTGTCCATGTCCCATCTTATCCTGTACTGTTCCCTAATTTCCGTTGTTGGGGTATAGTTCCATGCTAAGGTCTTTGTCTTTGTCACGTTTAGTTTGTATACTGAGTAGTGGCCATATTCCTTCAGTAGATCCATCAGTGCCGGGAAGCTCTTGTCTGGTTGCCTCATGTATACTATCACGTCGTCCGCAAATAGGCCTAGTTTATATTCCATTCCCTTTATCCTTACTCCCTTAATGTCCTCGGTCTGTCTGATCAGTTGCGCCAGTGGTTCTATGAAAACGGCGAAGAGCGTTGGTGAGAGACAACATCCCTGTCTGGTAGCCCTCTCTAATCTGATTCTATCCGTCAGGCTGCCATTCACCTTAACCCTCGCTGTCGGTTCTTGATATAGCGCCTTGATCATCTTCATCGCCCTCCCGTTCAGTCCGAACCTCATCAATGTTTTATATAAAAATGTCCAGCTCACACTGTCGAATGCTTTTTCTGCATCTAGGCTAATCAGTACCGCGCTACCTCCTTGTTTTTGTATCTCCTCTACTATGTGTAATGTCTTTCTCACGTTGTCCTGTGTCTGTCTCCCTTTAATAAATCCAGTTTGATCTTCATCTATAATGTCTGGCATAAACGTCTCAAATCTCTTTGATATTATCGATGTATACATCTTGTAATCCACGTTGAGTATGGACACAGGTCTGAAACTACATACATAATTCTCTATCCTTCCCTTCCTTCGGTATCGTGGTGATTATGGCTTCCTTCCACGCGGGGGGCATTTTGCCCTTTTCCATCGTGTGTCTGAACGCCGCCCCTAACATGGGTGCTAATTCCGTTCTAAATGTCTTGTAGAATTCCGATGGGAATCCGTCGCTCCCCGGAGATTTGTTGTTTTTAGCTCTACTAATTGCCTCTTCCAGTTCTCGTTCCGTAATTATTTTATTTAATTCTTCATTCTGTTCTTTCCCTATCGATGGTAACTCTAGCTTCTCCAGATATGCTTCTATTTCCTCTTCTCCCGCTGCTTTTGGCTGTGTGTATAGTTTCTCATAGTATTCTCTAAATGTCCTCTCTATTTCAGCTGGGTCTCTCAATATTTCATTAGTCTTTGTATCCCTTATTGTGTGTATCGTGTTCAACTTCTGTTGCATCCTAATTCTCCTGACCAACAGTCTGGTCGCTTTTGGTCCCCCTTCATAGTACGTTTGTTTCATGAATCTTGCTTTCTTTTCTATTTCCGTCAATAATTCCCTATTTATCCTGGCCTTTACTTCTTTGATTTCTCCGAGCGTTTCCTGTTCTTTTGATATCTGGTGTCTCCCCTCTAGCTTCTTCAGCTTCCCTATCAGATTGTGATATGTCTCCGTTCTGGCCTTCTTCAGCATTGCTGTCTTCTCCATCAATTTCCCCCTTATCACCACCTTCAGTGTGTCCCATAGAATGTTCGGATCTACCGCCCCGTTGTCATTTTCTTCCTTATACCTGGCTATCTCCTCCTTGATCTGACTCACCACCCCCTTGTTATTTAATATTCCTACATTTAGTCTCCAGATCGTGTTCCTCCGTCTCCCTTCTAGATCTACTGTCAGATATATGGCACTGTGATCCGATATGTCCGCTAGTCCTATTCTGCTCTCCCGTACCCTGTAACTGTCCCCCGTCCTCATCAAAAAGTAGTCTATTCTCGCATATGTCACGTGCGGGTGTGAGTAATGTGTGTATTCCCTGTCCATGGCGTGCATCCCCCTCCAAACATCTGTAATTCCCATTTCCGTCATCTGAATATTCATATATCTACTGATTTGTGTCCGTCCTTTTCTAGTACTTGTGGTGTCTAGGTCGTGATTCAGTACTACATTAAAATCTCCCGCGCATATTAATATCCCTTCTAGTTCCATCACTATCATATCAAAAATGGTCTCATATAAATCCCTCTCACTCTCTGGGGGTGCATAAACATTCACTAACGTAACCATTTGACCCTCCATTTTTCCCTTCACCAGAACAAATCTTCCCTCCTTGTCTCTTACTTCCTTGATCAATTCAAATTTTACTGTGTTTTTGATTAACGTGATTACTCCTCTCCTCAGGTTCCGTTTAAAGGAACTATAGTATCAAATCAAATCAAATCAAATTTATTTATAGGGCCCGACAACACACGTTAATGTCCCCATGGGCCGTACAGGTCTTCTTTAAACAAGTCAAGAAGACAACATAACAATAAGTCAAGAACAGAACAAGAACACCATAGGGTCCAAACATTTTTTAGATGAATGCAAATAAATGAAAGAATGCAAGCACTCCCAGACATACCCCACGCGAAGGTAAGGAAAAACTCACTAAAACCTAACAATAGGGAAAAAAGCTCCACAGGCAATGTGGAGGAGAGAAACCTTAGAAGGGCCGTTCAAGGGGGGATCTCCCTTCTTAGATGTCGGTGATAGTAGTGTTGCAGACGGACAGTTGGTAAGCATGCACTCATGTGTGTAGTGAAACACAGATGAGTGCATGCAATAGCAACTGTACATTTTGAAAAATTAAAGATAGAGTTGATAGCGGATCTATTTGAAGCACAGGGGCGGCGCAAGAGGGTCACGTCCTCCCCGTCTTAGTCACGGGACATTCAGCACTCCGGTCGTTGCTCAGGGACAGCCGGAGACAGGGGGAAGGGGGGGTGGCACAGAGAGGGTCGCGAACTCCCGGCATCATCGCGGGACATCCGGCACTCCGGTCACCACTACGAAACCTCCGAAGACAGGGGGGCACGCAGAGGGGGTCGCAATCTCCCGGCCTTCGTCAACGTCCAACACTCCGGTCAACACTCCAGGACAGCAAGTCATAGGAAGACAGGGAGACGGGACAGGCGTTAGACAGCTCATGAGATTGTAGTAGGCGGACATAGCAATAGATACAAGTGGTAGGCATATATGTGAATGGAGTAGATATATGAAGTAAGCGTATTATGTGAATAGAATAGAAGTACTTAACCCAGCAATGAAACCGCGTTGACTGTTAATCTGTTAACAGTCTGTTAATCAGTTGACAGGACCACGGACAGACGGCGGTGAATAACTGATCCAATGCCTCGGAGGTGCATGTAGAGCAGTCACTACAAGCTTGGCCAAGACCCCGAGGCATCCATCACCTTGGTCAGCGCCAGGAGACGGGTACTCAGAGAGAAGGGGGAGGGAGAGGGGGGGGGGGGAGAGGGGGGGGGGGGGAGAGTTAGAGAGTTCCCATGTTTGTGGTGCTGCAAAGGAGCAGACATGTAGTACCCTGTAGTGCCATGTAGTACCCCGTAGTGCCATGTAGTACCCTATAGTACCCCATAGTGCCATGTAGTACCCCGTAGTATCCTGTAGTACCCTGTAGTGCCATGTAGTACCCTGTGGTGCCATGTAGTACCCTGTAGTGCCATGTAGAGCTGTGTAAGCCATGTAGTACCCTGTAATGCCATGCAGTACCAAGTAGTACTCTGTGGTACCATGTAGTACCCTGTACCCTAACTAAACTACCCTATAGTAAACTACCCAGTGGTACCATGTAGTACCCTGTACCATAACTAAACTACACAGATTAATCTAAAGGTCAGTCCCCGACCAGGTGAGATCAAGGTAGGTTGAAGGAGAGAGAGAAAAGATGAGTCTTAAGCAGGGATTTAAAAGCTTCGACAGAGCAGGCGCCCCTGATGACGGCAGGTAATTTGTTCCACAGGTAGGGAGCGCGGTAGACAAAGGCTCTGTGGCCGGCGGATTTCTTTTTAACCCTAGGGGTCGATAGAAGCCCCGCATTTTGTGAGCGCAGAGCACGAGCGGGCGAGTATCGGGAGATGAGATCAGATAGATAGAGCGGTGCAAGCCCATTTAAAATTTTGTAGGTGAGGAGTAGCACTTTAAAGTCAGAGCGGGCTTGGATAGGAAGCCAATGTAGGGCGGACAAAACTGGTGTGATGTGATCAAATTTTCTAGTTCTAGTTAGTATCCGTGCAGCCGCATTTTGCACGAGTTGAAGATTTTTGATGCTTGAATTAGGTAAGCCTGAAAAAAGTGCATTACAGTAGTCCAGACGTGATGAGACAAAAGCATGAATCAGGGTTTCAGCATCAGCCAGAGTTAAAATGGGGCGTATTTTTGCGATATTACGAAGATGGAAGAATGCAATTTTGGTGACGTTTTTTATATGTGCATTAAATGAGAGGGAGGAATCAAAAATGACTCCGAGGTTTTTTATGGTGGAGCTCTGGGATACATGACAGGTATCAAAGTTGAGGGAGATGTCCTGAAACAGGCCTCTGTGGTTTGGGGGGCCAACAATTAACATCTCAGTTTTATCTGCATTAAGGAGTAGAAAGTTTTGCGACATCCATTTTTTGACGGCAAGCAAGCAGGCCTCAAGGTTTTGTAGTTGGGAGGAATCATTTGGCTTAATAGGTATATATAATTGGGTGTCATCAGCGTAAAAATGAAAGTTTATGCCAAATTTGCGTATGATATCGCCGAGGGGTAGCATGTAAATCGAAAATAGCAAAGGGCCCAGGACAGAGCCTTGTGGGACACCACATTGCACTGGGAGGGTCTCAGATGTTAAATCATTATAGACCACGCAGTGTGTTCTATCAGTTAAATAGGATTTAAACCAAGCTAGTGCGAGGCCCCGAATGCCAACATGGTTCTCAAGCCGACCTAGAAGAATCGAGTGATCGATAGTGTCAAAGGCTGCACTGAGATCAAGTAATAAGAGCACAGAGGTGAGGTTTGAGTCAAGAGAGAGCAGTAAGTCATTTGTGACTTTGGTAACCGCCGTTTCGGTGGAGTGTAAGGCTCTAAAGCCAGATTGAAATGATTCATTAAGATTATTGTTTGATAAATGGTCAGTAAGTTGCGTTGCGACGATCCGTTCTAACACTTTGGATAGGAATGGGAGATTGGAGATAGGTCTGTAATTTTTCAAGATTAGAGGGTCGAGGTTCGGTTTTTTAAGTAATGGTTTAATGACGGCTGATTTAAAGGCCAGGGGCACCACGCCAGTAGACAAAGAGGTGTTGAAGATATTGAGTAGGGCAGGGCCTAGAGTTGGGAAGAGTTTTTTGATGAGAGTTGCTGGGAGAGGGTCAAACAGACAGGTTGAAGGTTTAGCCGCGCCAACCAGTTTAGAGAGGGCACTAAGTGAGACGTTTTCAAGGCAGCATAGCGTATGACTGGAATCAAAGTCAGGGGGAATGCCCGTCAAAGGTTGGGAGGGACTCTGATTGTTGAGTAAAGCAACAATTTCATCTCTAATGAGGTCAATTTTCTTGGTAAAAAATGTCATGAATTCGTTAGCCGAGAACGCATGGTTTAGGGCACTTGGTTGTTTCTGCGTAAGTTTTGCAACTGTGTCAAACAGAAACTTTGAGTTGTTTTTGTTTTCATTTATGAGCCTGGAAAAATAAGAGGTTTTGGCAAGTGAGAGTGCCTTTTTGTAGTTACGTAAACTATCATTCCAGGCGAGGCGGAATACTTCGAGTTTGGTCGAACGCCATTTATGTTCAAGTTTGCGACAAGCCTTTTTAAAGGAGCGCGTTTCCTCCGTAAACCAGGGAGTTAGTTTTTGCGGAGCACGTTTAATTTTAGGTTTAAGGGGAGCGACAATGTCGAGGGTGCTACGAAGGGCGGCATTAAGTTTGTCTGTAAAGAGATCAAGGGGGCCAGAGTAAGAGAGGAAGGGAGAGAGGGTGTCTGGTAGGCAGTTAACTAGAATTGGGACAGTTGAGGCGTTAATACGACGGCTCATGTAGGATTCTACACTGTCTGGGCGAGAAACCGTCAGATCAATTTGAAATTTGATGAGGTAGTGGTCTGAGAGAGCAGGAACATAGGGGGAGACGGTCAAATTTGACACAGTGAGACCGCGGGCTAGGACTAGGTCAAGGGTGTTCCCACCACTGTGAGTGGGTTGGTCAACGATTTGAATGAGACCGACAGAGTCAATGATGTCGGTAAAAGCCTTATTTAGGGGATCTAGAGTTTTATTGGAATGAATGTTAAAATCACCAACAATTAAAATGTTATCTGAGCGCATAACAAGCTCAGAGATGAAAGTTGAAAATTCATCTAGGAAGAGGGTGTAAGGGCCTGGGGGGCGGTATAGGACAGCCATTACAAAGGATGCAGTGGAGGTAGGAATCAGACCGCCACACTTTCTGTTGGGTGGAGAGGGATGCAACAGGAGCACCTCAAACGAGGAAAACTTACAGTTTGCGTCGGATGTAAAGTTGTGCTTAGAGTCATAAATTAGAGCAACTCCGCCTCCTTTCTTGGAGGTGCGTGCGATGTGGGAGCTACTAAAATTAGGGGGTGAGGCCTCGTTTAAGGGCAGAAAATCATTAGGTTTAAGCCATGTCTCAGTGAGGCCAAATAGGTCGAGACTATGGTCTGTTATCAGTTCATTTACCAAAAGAGCTTTGGTTGGCAGAGAGCGGATGTTGATAAGGCCAACCTTCACACTCTCTGTATACTTAGCAGCGCGGTTTTCAGCCATGCGGGTAGGTTTAATCGCAATTAAGTTGGCATGGTTTATCGCACAAGGACGAGCTGGGTAAAGCGGAGCGTAACGGGATATTCTAGTTTTGATTGGGTATACAGGTTTAGGGGTAGAGATAGAAAGAGAGGAGTGGGGAGCCTGGTGGAGGAGGGACCGAGCAAGAAAGGTATAAGGATTGGCAGGGTCCATCAGTTTAGCATGACTAGCAGGCTCGCTAAGAGCCTGCACCCTGGCATGCTTGTGGGGTGGCTGTCAGCCCGAAGCTATAATCTTGTCTATATTGCGAGATAAGAGAGAGGCGCCTTGCATGTTAGGATGCACGCCGTCCTTTCTCAGCAAGCCAGGGTGCCCCCAGAAAGAGGACCAATTATCCACGAACCCTAAGCCCTGTTCTTTACAGTATTTTTCCAGCCATCGGTGTAGAGAAGCTGTCCTACTCACGAACTCATCATCATGCCGGTTTACAGGCAGGGGGCCAGAGAAGATTACTCGATGCCGACTCATCTTTCTGGCGAGGTCAGAAAGCCTAACTATGTTGATCTTTGTGACCTCAGAGACTTTCATCCTACAGTCATTATTTCCGACGTGTATAACAATATGGTCGAATTTATCTTCAGTGGGTGTGATACGTGGGTTACCTTTTGCCTTGACTATGCTATTCGCCAGAAATCTCAGGTTGGCTTCAATGTCGGTAGCTCTGGCTCCCCCATAACATTTGATCTCGGCTGGCTTGTCTAGCAAAATATGCCGGGTGATGGAGTCGCCAATCACAAGGACGGAACGACGGGGTTGCAGTGGAACCGGCTGCGTACTGGGACCGGAACCCGCAACACGTGTAAAATCATGTTGCGGAGCAGGTGCTGTTGAGGCCGAGGCCGGGCGGTTACACTGCCGCTTCGTAGTGGGCGCAAAGGCCTTGTCCTGAGCACTATGTCTGGGACTCTCCAGACGAGAAGACCCCGCTAGAGGCTCCTCAGAAAAGCCTATAGTGTCCAAGACGTCTAAAGCTGACTGTTTTCCTGACTCAAGTTCAAGGACACGACTCTCTAACAGAGTTAACCTTTCTAGGAGAGAGGGACAGACAGGACAGACAGAACACATAGCCATGCTTACACCAGGTAGAGCAGGAACAAATAAAGATACGAAGTACTATGGATCAACTGCTAAAGGCTATGTGTATGAAGCCGATTGAAGGTTTAGCTAATGAGCTAAAACCAGTGGGTCGAGTAAGTTGACAAGCTAACAAGGCAAGACCAGAAAATGCAGGTACAAAGGAGTGGCCTGCTAGAGGAGGGCAGGTGAGGGGCAGTAGATACTCTAGTGCACTCGGTTGCCTCCTCGGATAACTCCAGCAGGAAAACTCCAAGTCTTTGTCTGTCTTAGTCGGTCGCCGGCGCTCTGCTGGCGCTTCGATAGACTACACTTAAATCCCTATTGGCTGATTGGACTAATTACCACAGGCTGCTCAAGTCAAACCCAATGGGGTTGCACAGAGCCTGATTGATTAACAACAAACAATTATCAAAATATACAATGGATTGACTACTAACTTACATTACTCAGCAAGAACACAGTGAAGTCAGCTCAGGTTTTAGAGAAATGTGTGCACAGGCAAATGTATTTAAACAAGCTTTGCCTCTGACTGATCTAATTACCACAGGCTGCTCAAGTCAAACCCAATGGGGTTGCACAGAGCCTGATTGATTAACAACAAACAATTATCAAAATATACAATGGATTGACTACTAACTTACATTACTCAGCAAGAACACAGTGAAGTCAGCTCAGGTTTTAGAGAAATGTGTGCACAGGCAAATGTATTTAAACAAGCTTTGCCTCTGACTGATCTAATTACCACAGGCTGCTCAAGTCAAACCCAATGGGGTTGCACAGAGCCTGATTGATTAACAACAAACAATTATCAAAATATACAATGGATTGACTACTAACTTACATTACTCAGCAAGAACACAGTGAAGTCAGCTCAGGTTTTAGAGAAATGTGTGCACAGGCAAATGTATTTAAACAAGCTTTGCCTCTGACTGATCTAATTACCACAGGCTGCTCAAGTCAAACCCAATGGGGTTGCACAGAGCCTGATTGATTAACAACAAACAATTATCAAAATATACAATGGATTGACTACTAACTTACATTACTCAGCAAGAACACAGTGAAGTCAGCTCAGGTTTTTTGTGCATTTTCATATCCAAATCTCTTCAGTTTCTCATGATCCTGTGCTACCAAATGTGTCTCCTGCAAAAAAATCACTTCCATCTCACTTTTTTTACACTTCAACATCACTTTGCCCCTCTTTATCGTATTATTCATTCCATTAACGTTTAACGACATCATTTTTATACCTTTAACCTTTTTCATCTTTCTTCTTCTTTCATCTGTCAGTCCCCCCCATGTCACATTCATTCCCCCCTCCGGTTGTAGCCTCCGCTCTCTTTACCGAATACATATAATGATTAACATAAATAGAAAACTTGTCACCAACACCGGGAGACACTAGGATTTGCCTGTTCGAATCCAGCTCCCGGTGTTGCTATCAGCTTGGCTGTCCTCTCACGCTGATACAATTGGCTGTATCAGGGGGTGGGAAGCTGAAGGGTGGGTCCTGGGCGTTGTGGACAGCGACCCCTACAGTTCGGTCGGGGCGCCTGCTCAGCGAGGGTTGGATCTGAGGAGAGATAGTGTGGCCTCCCACACGCTACACTCTCCCCGGTGAGAACCTGCGAGGCCAGGTTTGCCTGCCCCAGGCTGCACATGCGTCGGAGGAAAGCATGTGACAGTCTCCGGTCTCCCGGACCAACAGTAGGCGAAAGTACGCAACAACCAGGAAAGGTGGGATGGGAGAAAAAATCGGGAAAAAGGAGGGGAAGAAAGATAATAAAAAAAAAATAAAAGAAACATAAATAAATAAAAAACATAAACTTTACATAAAGTGCTCCCAAGGCGTTCGGGGGGTCCCTGTGTCCCCCCTGTCCCCTGCTGGTGGGTGAGGAGTAATTGCTCTCCTAGCGAGAGGCCTCCTCCTGACGGCTTGGGGGTTTGAAACCTTTATCCCCAACCGCTTGTCATATTTGTCCAGCCTTCTTACTGTTTTTATTGCTGTCGAGCTCCTGGTCAAAAGCGCTCTGTCCTTCATTCTGATCAAAGACCCCCATTTCCTAGGTCCCTCTCAATGTGGCTCATATGTTCCAATGTCCCTCCTTCCTCCTAAACATGAGTGTGGTGTCTTCTGTGTATCCCTTTTTACTTTCTTTTCCTCCCCTCTATTTTCTATGTGATGTCCATTTATCCCCTTAATCCCTTCCAACTGTGTTACTCGCAGCGTGTGTCTATGTATTTGTTTCAATATGTTCTGTGTTCCGTCTATTATACCTAATTATATTTCCATTTATTTCCTCCATCAGCATGTGTATTATGTGTCCATGTATACGTTGTGTTTGTTCCTATATCCTGCCTCTACCTGGGAATGTGTGTTTATGTATATGTTATTTCAGTTTCTATATTTTGTCTCTATTTGGATAGTTTTTTCAATCTCTTGTGCGTGTACTCATCCGTTCGTCTCCTCCCGCCTCTTCTCCCCTCCTTCTCCGTCTCTGGCCTCCTCGTCTTTCTCCGCCCTCGGTCTGTCACGTCTCACCTCGGCCTTCTTCTCTCTCCTCCCTCCTCTCCCGGGTTCCGATCTCCTACTCTGGTCCACCTGCGTGCTTTCTCCAATCTCTGCTGCAGGCTCAGCGTCTGGTCCTCCTGTCTCCTTTCGTCTCCGTCCTCCGCCGTCTGCATCCCCCGTCGCCTCATCTCTCCCGCCGCCTCCCGCGCCGTCGCGTATGTCACCGTCCCTTCCTTCCAGTGTATCCTTAGCGAGGTCATGGGTGATTGGAATTTCATTCCGTTTTCTTTCAGAATTCTCTTCAGTCCCGCGTAAGACCTGCGTGTTATTGCCACCGCTGTCGAGTAGTCGTGATCAAACGACAGTCTTTTCCCCTCGATTTCTATCTTCTTGGTCCACGTGGTTCTGAGTACCAATTCCTTAACCTCGAATCTTAGAAAGTTAATAATCACCGCCTTCGGGGGTCTGTCCGGTTGTGGTCTCGGTGCCAGCGCTCTGTGGGCCCTCTGTATCTCCATTTTTTCCAGTCCCGTCTCCTCCAGTTGTTCTTTGATAAGCTTTTCCACATATAGGGTCACCGATTCCCCTTCGACTCCTTCTTTCAATCCCCATATTCTGATGTTCTCCGTGACCTCCCATCCATGTCCGACATCTTTGTCTCCATCTTTTCTTGTTGTTGAATCGCTTTTGTTAATACCTCGTGTATCTCTGTATTCCATTCTTCTGCTTGCGCCACTCTCGTTTGTAGCTCGGTTACATTTCTATCCTGCTCCGCCATCTTCTCATCCACCATTTTGAGTTCTGTATTTATTTCGCCTCTGAAGTCCTCCTGTTCCTTCCTCAATTCCTCCCGTAGCTTCCCAATATCATTCCTTATCGTGTCCGTGTTCATTTGTATGGTCGCCTGCATCGTGTCCGTGTTCAATTTAATGGTCGCCAATATTCCGGCCTGCATGACCACGGCCCATCCTGGCATTCCCGTGTCTGTCTCAGCCGAACCTCCCCCTTCCTCCGCCTGTCCCTTCTCGGTCTCGTTTCGGGGGCTCTGTTCCTTCAAATTCTGTTCTTCTCGTGAGTCCTCCATTTCTCTTTCCTTCGCAATTGTTGTCTCCTCCTTACTTCTCGTGTGCATCTTTATTTTTAATCACTTTTCGGGTCTTTATTTATCAGTTTTTTCGCTCATTTGACCAGGAGCTCTACCGCACGTGTGCTACCCGTCTGCTCTCATACCGGAAGCCCCATTCAATTGGCCCTTATTCTGCTTCTTGATGAAAGTATGCAATCCACTGATTAGATCCATTTCGAGTTGATTTGAGTATAGTCCGGCAACCGGCACGAAACACAGCTACATAGCAGCCTCTGGCTTCATGGAGCAGTAGAGGCGGCGGTAGGAACGGCCTTGAGGAGCCTGGGGAGAGGAGAGAAATGCGACTGTCTCTGGGAAGGGCTGGGTAGGGTAATAAATCATTTGAAGTTAGGACTAATTTTTTACAATTGAGGTAGGTAGATTACATTTTTAGAGACTAAAGTACAGAAAAAAGGTACCGTTGATTCACAGGTACCGGTACCAGTATCGGTTCAAATGTGAACGGTACCCAACCCTAGTGACAGTGCTTCAAGACGAATTTGTCACATGTGGAGGATGGTGGGTAACATGCAAACACATGCTGTTCTCATACCAGCTCCGGCTAGCTAACCGCAAGCCAATGCAAAGTCATTGGGGGTCGAGCTCCCGTCTGTACAAGCTGACCGAAGGCCTTGTGCACTAAAGTTACCGTTGAGTAGATTCCAGACAGGAGCTCAACCACGTCGGCTTGTGGCTAACTAGCTGGAGCTAGTGTGAGGAACCTCTTAGTTCTCCACCACAAACCTCCACTGTTTAACTCCTTACTGCCTGTAAAACCCTTTTGTATATCGGGCCCCTAGACTTTTTAGAACCAAAGGAGGCCGGGGATGCGCGTTAGCGGAATGGTAGCAATTGATAAAGATTATCACCTATTTAGCAGTGCACACAAACAGACATGCCACTGCTTCTGCAATTTCATTAACTGTTGTGAAGGGCCAGATTAAACCGAATATATATATTTATTTATATATATATATATTTAATTGTATTTGCATATTCTCTAATATTCCCTGATATCCCTTGTATATTCCTTGTACAATATGCATTGAATATCCATTCTAGCCTACTGAACATCCCATAATAGTCTCCATTCTACTATTGGTCGAGACCTTGGTGCCAGGCTGCCATACCCCTCAGACCCAGTTCAAACGTACCGCTCGACATGTACGAACAAGTCCTAGTTCCGCGTAGGAATTTGGCTACCGCACCACTAATGGGACTATTTGTTCATAGTGCGTATATATACTGCGCTACTAAAGTAGGACTTTCTTTTCAGTCCAGTTTCTTACCCTCCAATAGAGTCACAGACGTAAAGCCTCCCCGCGACACCACGTGTGGGAGTAAGGCCAAGTTCGCCTACCATCGGTATTGAGACATCGTGTATATTAATATTTGAATAGTCATATTTGGCACTATATCGTCGAGTTGGACGTAGTCTATTAAGCTAATAATAGTCTGTTAATATATAGTGCTTCGTGCGGTGAGAATACTACCGTAGTCAGTACCCCATCGTTTCGGGCAGAGAACTGGCTGTTTACCCAGGGTGGTTGACCCTATGTGAAGCTGCACCCGAGGAGCCCCAGAGCCGACGAGCGAGTGGACCTGTATACCGGATTATTCTACCGACGACAGCCCGCCTTCCCAGGCACGGATTATGCTTTGGATACTTTGATTATTCCATGGATAAAGACCCCCGACACTGCCGTGTGTTGGAACCCCCCCCCCTGGAGAGGACGCAAGGTGAGGAGACGCTCTGCAAGACGAGGTCTCTTCACGTCTCTCCCCCGTGTACCGGAGAGAGCCGGCCCACAAAGAGTCCACCTGCTTTCATCTGTGGTCCAAGGATCGCCGGCGCATTGAACGGCACTACAGTGGGTTCACCTGGGATACCCTTGGCCGGACGAGGCAGTTGGATTCTACCCCCCCCCCCCTCCTACTCCTGTCGGCTTACAAGCGACCGGATTAACCCCCTCTAGTGTATCCAGCCTATAATCATTAAAGTATCATTGCTGTTATTCCTTAACTATTCCAGGTCGTATATTTACCACCTGCGCCTTCAGAGATTGGACATTCTCTATTGATATACCGACGAATACTCCTTGCCATAAAAGTGCATACTATTTCAATTCATAAATGTAATTAAGTGATTAAGTGCTTATTCTACACACCATCGCTGTGTAGGAAATAAAGACCTGTTTCTAATTCGTACATTTGTGTTGGATCCGTTTCATCTACGTGAGAGTGTTCATGATAATATATTTATGCCGTGTACTGGGTGGCCGAATATTAAGTACAAAGGTAGTGGTAGTAAGTATCATATCTAGTAATACAGTCAGGGAATTGTACCCCTCAGTTACAATTGGTCCTTCGAGCCGGAGGGTAATTAGTGTAATATTAATATAGTGTTATTAATATTGAAATGGCCTATGATGAACACTCCACGAAACGATCCTCCTAACCAACGCCCGCAGCGCGAACGACGGCTCCCTCAGTACTTAGAGGCTTACGCTGTCAGTCAACAACCTAGTCTTCTACTAACAGTAAACGCGGTAAAACTAGAAAGTAAAAGTATGTCTAACCCCAACGCCCAGACTACCCCGACCATAGAGGCCCCTACGGGCTCTAATGTAACTGACCAAGTTCACGGTGGGGACCAGTGGGAACCAGACATGACTTCACACCCCGCCAGTACTGAAGAAGTAGTCCCCGATGAGTCCCGGGAGGAATACAACGCTACCGAGAGAGAACTCGGCACGGAAGAAGACGGGGAGAGCACCGTGGAGATAGAACTCCAAGGCTCCGCAAGGAGTACCCCGAGGGAAGGCTCCCCTATACAACCGCCTTCTCCCAGCGAGGCAGAGAGGACACTACAGCAGGCATTCCTCGTCAGCCTGAAAGCCTCTACTGAATGCGATAGACTCCAGGGTGAACGCGATCGATTGCAGATACAGCAACGGAGCGAAGAAGAGCACATACGCCTGGAAATAAGACGCATTCAGATGGAAGAGAATGTGGCCCGAGACCGAGCAGACAGCCAGCGAGCAGCTGCTGGTGCTCTACGGGACGCAGAGCGCGACAGACAGCAGTCGCAACTAATAGAACAGCTGATCAGACGGACAACACCCTCTCCCTCCGCCAGAGGCTCCAGGAACTCGTCTAGACACACCTCCAGGGCGGCATCCCCTAGCCGAGTAAACAACCCTGAACTTGACCAACAGACGAGGTCTATACCCCCCACAGACCACCTCCCCCCACCGGTCCAAGCGAGACCTAGCAACCGGGAAAGAGCAGCATATCCTGTGGAGAGGCTAAACCAGAGACTACAAGCACTGGATGACCTAACTGAAGACGAAGATGAAGAGGAGGAGAACCACGCCCGAAGACAGCACAGTACTCTACCGGACCAGGAGGTCCGGTACAGCCCAGGCTATACTCCCGCGGAGCTGCGCTACAGACCCCCGACTCTATACACGGGTGAGCACGACGCACGACCCGCACCGAGGAACAGCACCTGGACAAGCGGGCCATGGTACACTGCCGGTACCAGCCCATACCAAGGAGCGGGAGGAGACTCGCCTAGGAGGCCTCTCCCCCAACGCTCGCCGATGTATCCACAGTCAGCGTCATACATTGGCACGCCTATGGTACCCGACTTCACCCAAGAGAACCGGGCCCAGTATACAGAACTCCGCATGTGTCTGGAGACCATGTTGGTGGATGTATTGGATGAACGCCACAAATACGCCATCCTACTGCAGCACTTAAAGGTACCCCGCGCACATAATATAGCGCTCGCCTACGCGACTTCCACCACCCCATACACAGCAGCGCTGGTAGCATTGGACCAGAGGTATGGGCGCATATGGGATTACGTGATCCAGGAGATCCGACACATCGACCGCTTACCCCCAGCAATAGACAATCGAGCACTGGACGACCTGTCCATCAGAGTGCAGTCCCTGGTAGGGATGTTGGGAGCGCAAAGAGAGAAGGGGAAGTATGAACTTTACGCCAACTCAAATGTGGAAAGGATCCTGGATCCTGATAATTGTACCCCTCAGTTACATTAACCATGGGAGTTAAATCCATTTACAAGTGAAAGAAAATAATTGCTTTTCCTTTTGATATCCATTAGTGTAACTGAGGGGTACAATTCCCTGACTGTATTACTAGATATGATACTTACTACCACTACCTTTGTACTTAATATTCGGCCACCCAGTACACGGCATAAATATATTATCATGAACACTCTCACGTAGATGAAACGGATCCAACACAAATGTACGAATTAGAAACAGGTCTTTATTTCTACACAGCGATGGTGTGTAGAATAAGCACTTAATCACTTAATTACATTTATGAATTGAAATAGTATGCACTTTTATGGCAAAGAGTATTCGTCGGTATATCAATAGAAAATGTCCAATCTCTGAAGGCGCAGGTGGTAAATATACGACCTGGAATAGTTAAGGAATAACAGCAATGATACTTTAATGATTATAGGCTGGATACACTAGAGGGGGTTAATCCGGTCGCTTGTAAGCCGACAGGAGTAGGAGGGGGGGGGGGGGGGTAGAATCCGGCTGCCTCGTCCGGCCAAGGGTATCCCAGGTGAACCCACTGTAGTGCCGTTCAATGCGCCGGCGATCCTTGGACCACAGATGAAAGCAGGTGGACTCTTTGTGGGCCGGCTCTCTCCGGTCCACGGGGGAGAGACGTGAAGCGACCTCGTCTTGCAGAGCGTTTCCTCACCTTGCGTCCTCTCCAGGGGGGGGGGTTCCAACACACGGCAGTGTCGGGGGTCTTTATCCATGGAATAATCAAAGTATCCAAAGCATAATCCGTGCCTGGGAAGGCGGGCTGTCGTCGGTAGAATAATCCGGTATACAGGTCCACTCGCTCGTCGGCTCTGGGGCTCCTCGGGTGCAGCTTCACATAGGGTCAACCACCCTGGGTAAGCAGCCAGTTCTCTGCCCGAAACGATGGGGTACTGACTACGGTAGTATTCTCACCGCACGAAGCACTATATATTAACAGACTATTATTAGCTTAATAGACGACGTCCAACTCGACGATATAGTGCCAAATATGACTATTCAAATATTAATATACACGATGTCTCAATACCGATGGTAGGCGAACTTGGCCTTACTCCCACACGTGGCGTCGCGGGGAGGCTTTACGTCTGTGACTCTATTGGAGGGTAAGAAACTGGACTGAAAAGAAAGTCCTACTTTAGTAGCGCAGTATATATACGCACTATGAACAAATAGTCCCATTAGTGGTGCGGTAGCCAAATTCCTACGCGGAACTAGGACTTGTTCGTACATGTGGAGCGGTACGTTTGAACTGGGTCTGAGGGTTATGGCAGCCTGGCACCAAGGTCTCGACCAATAGTAGAATGGAGACTATTATGGGATGTTCAGTAGGCTAGAATGGATATTCAATGCATATTGTACAAGGAATATACAAGGGATATCAGGGAATATTAGAGAATATACAAATACAATTAAATATATATATATAAATAAATATATATATTCGGTTTAATCTGGCCCTTCACAACAGCCACCCCCTGAATAGGTCCCAGACCTAATCAGTTAAACAGAGACAGATTAATCGCGTTGTCTATTTACACATAAGGGTTTGCTGTAGGGGTCAGTCAACTTCACAAAGTCATAGGGTTGTAGGGTCATGGTCATCATCGATTGTGTCTGGGAGTCGAGGCAGTTCTATGAGCCTTGCCACGGGACGGGTGTAAGTGCGACCCTGGACGAGCACTTCAGCTGCTCGGACCTTGCCGTCGGCACCGGTGATCACTTTGCTTACGCGGCCGGCCGGCCACATAGCTCTGGGCAGTGATTGATCAATAATCATGACGACTGTTCCTTCTGTCAAATTGTCTCTCTCCTTTACCCACTTATGGCGGGTCTGTAGAGACGGTAGGTAGTGCAGTAGGAAACTGTTCCAAAACTTGTCGGCTAATACTTGGCTGTACCTCCACATTCGTCGGCCGTTCGCTTCTTCAGGCCGGTACATTGTCTGGGGTAATGCAGGATCTAGCCGCCCCATCAGGAGTGTGTTGGGGGTAACTGGGTCGATATCCGCCACATCACTGGAGACATATCCGAGGGGCTTCGAGTTAAGTACTCCCTCAATCTCCGTGAGGACTCTTTCTGCTCCTGCGTGATGTACATCCTCATCGTATTTCTTTATAATCAGCTCTGTGACCTTGTGTCGGCTGTTCAATACGATCGGGTATCTAATGTCATCCGGTAGATTGGGGGCTCTGCGTAGGCGACCACCCACTCTGATGAGGGTATGAGCGTCGCTCTCGGGGGCCAGGTGAATTAATCTGCTGTCGGATGGGACGGGCTTTCCTCCCTGTAGACAGGCCAATTCATCGGGGAACGAGTCTCTCTGGGCTCGCTGCAGTAGAAGCAATTCTGCTTCCTCGTAGTTAGCTGCTGACATATCAGCGGGGGACTTGCACTCCGGGTGGTACCGCAGGAATGTTCTTTGTTGTGCACTCTCTATGGACGTGCAATCGTCTATGTTAGGGTCGGTGGAGGCTACGGTGCTCAATCCACAGAACACAGACTTCTTAATTTCCACCTCCTCTGGACTTGCTTCCCTCGGGATAGGCATGGGCCACTGTCCTTCCGGGAGTCTTAGGAATGCGGGGCCGTCACTGTAGACATTGCGACGGGTGAGGTCATCCAGGGGCATCCCCCGGGTGATGACGTCAGCTGGGTTCTGTTTTGTATCAACGTAGCGCCACTCTGTTTCTCCGGTTAACTCTTCGGTTAAGTCTTGAATCTCGGTGACTCTGACTCCCACGAAGACTTTGTACTTGCATGAGTCCGATTTGATCCAGGCGAGTACCGTCGTGGAATCTGACCACAGGATTGTTCTAGACACCGGTATGGTGAGCTCACGTTGGATGAGCGTGGCTAGGTGCGCTCCGGCTAGGGCTGCGCAGAGCTCTAGACGTGGGATAGATTGTTGCTTGCGTGGGGCTATTCTCGAGCGGGCGAGGACAAATGCTGTGTAGATCTCTCCCCCCTGGTCTTGGGCCCGCAAGTAGGCTACTGATCCGTATGCGACCTCTGAGGCGTCACTGAAGACGTGTAAGTCCATTCTACATGTCTCTGGTCTCACCGTGGGTGGGAAGTAGCTTCGGCGCATATTAACGCCTGGGAGTGAGTGGAGCTCCATCTCCCACTCTCTCCAGGTGGATGCAAGGTGTGCGGGAATGGGGTCGTCCCAGCCCTGGTCCTTGTCCCACAATGCTCGTACAATCATTTTTGCCCTGGTGGTGTACGGTAGAATACATCCTAGCGGGTCATATTGTCGGGCGAGTGTTGTGTACACACTCCGTCTGGTGGTCGGCGCCGCCGCCGGCCTTCCCTGCTCCGTAGTCAGGGGCTTGTGTCTGTAGTGAAGCGAATCTGTTTTGAATCGCCACACCAATCCCAGGGTCATCTCCTGGGCTTCTCCCGGGATTGTAGCCATCCAGGTCTCGCTGCTGGCTGCCTTGTCCTCGGAGGAGAGGCTGCGCAGTACTTGCGGATCGCTGCTGGCCCACTGCCTGAGATCAAAGCCGCCTTTGATCAATGAGGCGCGGAGTTTAATCAGGAGAGCCTCGGCTTCTTCCTGGGTTGAAAGGCTTTGTAGACAGTTGTCTACGTAGAAGCTGTTCTTTACGCTGTGTCGGACCTCTTCGTCCGCTGCTGGGTCCTCTGCTACATGTTTCTGTAGTGCAAATGTCGCACAGCAGGGGCTGCACGTCGTTCCGAAGGGGAGGACTTCCCATTGGTAGATGGCTGGGTGCTCATCTCCTGGCTTCTCTCTCCATAGGAACCGTAACAGGGGCTTGTCCGCCTCTACTAATCTCACCTGCAGGAACATTCCTTTAATGTCCCCGCTGATGGCCACCTTTTCCTGGCGGAAGCGGAGTAGAACGCCGAGTAGGGAGGGGCCGAGTGTGGGACCGGGCAGTAACTCTTTATTCAGATTTTGGGATCCGATCTGGTAGCTGCAGTTAAATACTATGCGGTCTTTACCGTTGTGATGGACCTTGTGGTGGGGCACGTACCACGATTCAGTGGTCTGGTCAGCCTCTTTAATGTCCATCTTTGTGACGTGTCCCGCTGTGATGAGCTTCTCAATCTCAGCGCGGTATACACTCTCTTGGGCGGGGTTCTTGGCTAAGCGCCGCTCCGTGTTCAGCAGGTACCGTTCTGTGGCGTCTGTCTTGGCGTGGAAAGTAGGCATTCCTTCTCGCCGCAGGAGTGGCGTGGCGTATCTCAACACGCCGTTGACCGGGACTCTCTTGGTCCCTGTCTCGAGGAGGTGAATGGCGTAAATGTCATCTTTAGAGCGAATGTCTTTCTTTCCGTTCTTAAAGGGCATTTGTTCCAGGGTCCATAGCCGCTCTACGTGTTGCAGGAGTGCGGTTTCTCCCTCTGTGACTCGGGAGTGGAGACATCTAGTGGCTGTACTTTGGTTGAGAGATTTGGCGAGCGGGCCTTGGAGAGTCCATCCCAAACGGGTCTCGACTGCTGCAGGGCAGCCTCGGGGTCCGGTATGAACCCGGTCTATCGGGACAATGAGGTCTGCATGGTCGGAGCCTATCAACAGGGTCGGCATAGCATTGTCTATGAGCGGGATCGGTAACTTGCGCAGATGTGCATATTTCTCCATCAGCTTGGCGACGGGGTATGTGTACTGCGACAGTCCTATTTCTTGGCTGGTGAAAGCGTCTGCAATCTGGTACCGTCGCTCAGGCTGGCCGCTTGCTGCGATAGAGAATGAGACATTCTCGCCCTTTATCGTCTTCAAATCTCGTCTTATTGTCCGAATTGTCATTTGGGTTTCGCTTCCCCGCAGCCCTAGCTGGGCCGCAGCGGAGGCGAGCAGCAGTGTCTTCTCTGACCCGTCATCGAGGACGGCGTAAGTGTCCAGGACTTTATTCTGGTAGCTTAGTGTCACACGCACTACTTTTAGGAGTACTCGGGCTCCACTGCTGCTGGCGGGATCGATGTACATGACGCTCGCTTTGCGGCTGGATGGTGCAGGTGAAGGGCGCCGTCTGTTACTGTCGTGAAGTATGTCCAGATGGGCTCCATCGCACTTGGTGCACCTTTTCTTTAAGCGGCATTCGGCTGCCATGTGTGAGCGCGCACAGCGAAAACAGCGCTTGTTGGACTTTATCCATTGACCTGCTTCCTCCGCGTTCAGCTTGGGGAAGGAGTCACATTGCGCTAGCCAGTGTTCTTTCTCACAGTAGGGGCACACTATCTTCCACTTCTCCGTTCTGGAGGGGGTACTGTGGCTCCTGCTGCTCGGTACTGACTCCGATTGGTGCATCACAGTCACCGATCTTCTTCCATCATTTAGTCGTCTGGTTCCTTCTCTGGAGCCAGGGGTGCTCCGTCCGAATGTATCTAGCCGTAGGCTGCTGACTTCTCTCGCCAGGAAGTCTGCTAGATCGAGGAGGTTCGGTTCGGGGCCATTCGGGTCTCTGTGGTCCCTCTGCCGCCTAAAGCGCTCCTGACGAGCGGGCGGCAGCTTCTCCAGGATCCTTTCTACATTTGAGTTGGCGTAAAGTTCATGCCTCCCCTTCTCTCTTTGCGCTCCCAACATCCCTACCAGGGACTGCACTCTGATGGACAGGTCGTCCAGTGCTCGATTGTCTATTGCTGGGGGTAAGCGGTCGATGTGTCGGATCTCCTGGATCACGTAATCCCATATGCGCCCATACCTCTGGTCCAATGCTACCAGCGCTGCTGTGTATGGGGTGGTGGAAGTCGCGTAGGCGAGCGCTATATTATGTGCGCGGGGTACCTTTAAGTGCTTCAGTAGGATGGCGTATTTGTGGCGTTCATCCAATACATCCACCAACATGGTCTCCAGACACATGCGGAGTTCTGTATACTGGGCCCGGTTCTCTTGGGTGAAGTCGGGTACCATAGGCGTGCCAATGTATGACGCTGACTGTGGATACATCGGCGAGCGTTGGGGGAGAGGCCTCCTAGGCGAGTCTCCTCCCGCTCCTTGGTATGGGCTGGTACCGGCAGTGTACCATGGCCCGCTTGTCCAGGTGCTGTTCCTCGGTGCGGGTCGTGCGTCGTGCTCACCCGTGTATAGAGTCGGGGGTCTGTAGCGCAGCTCCGCGGGAGTATAGCCTGGGCTGTACCGGACCTCCTGGTCCGGTAGAGTACTGTGCTGTCTTCGGGCGTGGTTCTCCTCCTCTTCCTCTTCGTCTTCAGTTAGGTCATCCAGTGCTTGTAGTCTCTGGTTTAGCCTCTCCACAGGATATGCTGCTCCTTCCCGGTTGCTAGGTCTCGCTTGGACCGGTGGGGGGAGGTGGTCTGTGGGGGGTATAGACCTCGTCTGTTGGTCAAGTTCAGGGTTGTTTACTCGGCTAGGGGATGCCGCCCTGGAGGTGTGTCTAGACGAGTTCCTGGAGCCTCTGGCGGAGGGAGAGGGTGTTGTCCGTCTGATCAGCTGTTCTATTAGTTGCGACTGCTGTCTGTCGCGCGCTGCGTCCCGTTGAGCACCGGCTCGTTCTCGGGCCACATTCTCTTCCATCTGAATGCGTCTTATTTCTAGACGTATCTGCTCGTGTTCGCTTCGCTGCTGGATCTGCAGTCGGTCGCGTTCAGCAGCGGCGTTCAGGCTGATGAGGAAGGCCTGCTGTAGGGTCCTCTCTGCCTCGCTGGGAGAAGGCGGTTGTATAGGGGAGCCTTCCCTCGGGGTACTCCTTGCGGAGCCTTGGAGCTCTATCTCCACGGTGCTCTCCCCGTCTTCTTCCGTGCCGAGTTCTCTCTCGGTAGCGTTGTATTCCTCCCGGGACTCATCGGGGACTACTTCTTCAGTACTGGCGGGGTGTGAAGTCATGTCTGGTTCCCACTGGTCCCCACCGTGAACTTGGTCAGTTACATTAGAGCCCGTAGGGGCCTCTATGGTCGGGGTAGTCTGGGCGTTGGGGTTAGACATACTTTTACTTTCTAGTTTTACCGCGTTTACTGTTAGTAGAAGACTAGGTTGTTGACTGACAGCGTAAGCCTCTAAGTACTGAGGGAGCCGTCGTTCGCGCTGCGGGCGTTGGTTAGGAGGATCGTTTCGTGGAGTGTTCATCATAGGCCATTTCAATATTAATAACACTATATTAATATTACACTAATTACCCTCCGGCTCGAAGGACCAATTGTAACTGAGGGGTACAATTCCCTGACTGTATTACTAGATATGATACTTACTACCACTACCTTTGTACTTAATATTCGGCCACCCAGTACACGGCATAAATATATTATCATGAACACTCTCATGTAGATGAAACGGATCCAACACAAATGTACGAATTAGAAACAGGTCTTTATTTCTACACAGCGATGGTGTGTAGAATAAGCACTTAATCACTTAATTACATTTATGAATTGAAATAGTATGCACTTTTATGGCAAAGAGTATTCGTCGGTATATCAATAGAAAATGTCCAATCTCTGAAGGCGCAGGTGGTAAATATACGACCTGGAATAGTTAAGGAATAACAGCAATGATACTTTAATGATTATAGGCTGGATACACTAGAGGGGGTTAATCCGGTCGCTTGTAAGCCGACAGGAGTAGGAGGGGGGGGGGGGTAGAATCCGGCTGCCTCGTCCGGCCAAGGGTATCCCAGGTGAACCCACTGTAGTGCCGTTCAATGCGCCGGCGATCCTTGGACCACAGATGAAAGCAGGTGGACTCTTTGTGGGCCGGCTCTCTCCGGTCCACGGGGGAGAGACGTGAAGCGACCTCGTCTTGCAGAGCGTCTCCTCACCTTGCGTCCTCTCCAGGGGGGGGGGTTCCAACACACGGCAGTGTCGGGGGTCTTTATCCATGGAATAATCAAAGTATCCAAAGCATAATCCGTGCCTGGGAAGGCGGGCTGTCGTCGGTAGAATAATCCGGTATACAGGTCCACTCGCTCGTCGGCTCTGGGGCTCCTCGGGTGCAGCTTCACATAGGGTCAACCACCCTGGGTAAGCAGCCAGTTCTCTGCCCGAAACGATGGGGTACTGACTACGGTAGTATTCTCACCGCACGAAGCACTATATATTAACAGACTATTATTAGCTTAATAGACTACGTCCAACTCGACGATATAGTGCCAAATATGACTATTCAAATATTAATATACACGATGTCTCAATACCGATGGTAGGCGAACTTGGCCTTACTCCCACACGTGGCGTCGCGGGGAGGCTTTACGTCTGTGACTCTATTGGAGGGTAAGAAACTGGACTGAAAAGAAAGTCCTACTTTAGTAGCGCAGTATATATACGCACTATGAACAAATAGTCCCATTAGTGGTGCGGTAGCCAAATTCCTACGCGGAACTAGGACTTGTTCGTACATGTGGAGCGGTACGTTTGAACTGGGTCTGAGGGGTATGGCAGCCTGGCACCAAGGTCTCGACCAATAGTAGAATGGAGACTATTATGGGATGTTCAGTAGGCTAGAATGGATATTCAATGCATATTGTACAAGGAATATACAAGGGATATCAGGGAATATTAGAGAATATACAAATACAATTAAATATATATATATAAATAAATATATATATTCGGTTTAATCTGGCCCTTCACAACAATTAGTGTGGGAGTGATGGAAGCGCCAGGTATGTGATCATCAGAGGAGGTCATGTTATTATGAGTAAAGCTGATAGTGGATAGAAAACAAAGGCCTGCATTGTAGGCTGGAAGGACAGTGTGCTACGTACCCCTAAACCACTAGACACCCTTGACACATATCAACCTTACCCTGGTTTGTCAGGTAGGGAGCGAGGTAGACAAAGGCTCTGTGGCCGGCGGATTTCTTTTTAACCCTAGGAATCGATAGAAGCCCCGCATTTTGTGAGCTCAGAGCACGAGCGGGCGAGTATCGAGAGATGCGATCGGATAGATAGAGCGGTGCAAGCCCATTTAAAATTTTGTAGGTGAGGAGTAGCACTTTAAAGTCAGATCGGGCTTGAATAGGAAGCCAGTGTAGGGCGGACAAAACTGGTGTGATGTGATCAAATTTTCTAGTTTTAGTTAGTATCCGTGCAGCCGCATTTTGCACGAGTTGGAGATTTTTGATGCTTGAATTAGGTAGGCCTGAAAAAAGTGCATTACAGTAGTCTAGACGTGATGAGACAAAAGCATGAATTAGGGTTTCAGCATCAGCCAGAGTTTAAATGGGGCGAATCTTTGCGATATTACGAAGATGGAAGAAGGCAATTTTGGTGACATTTTTTATATGTGCATTAAATGAGAGGGAGGGATAAAAAATTACTCAGAGGTTTTTTATGGTGGAGCTCTGGGATACGTGACAAGTATCAAAGTTGAGGGAGATGTCCTCAAACAGGCCTCTGTGGTTTGGGGGGCCAACAATTAACATCTCACTTTTATCTGCATTAACCTGTTCCACCCGTGGAATATTTTTGCCTAAAATATATACCTAGGTAAATGGAATATTGCTCCACTTCTACAAGGTCCATTTGCATATTATTGGTATCTAGGGACATCTATGGACCTCAGGGAATGTATTCACTGTGTCTATTACTAGGCTTGCTTAAATTGTGATGAATATGAATTATGATTTTTCTTTGCATCTTTGACAGTGAATAACACCATGCTAATAATGACCAAACTTAAAAGACTGCCACTGATCTCGTTCAGTACCCTCTTGAGATCATGTGTAAAAAGAAATCGAAGAAAATTAATAAAGGGAAGATGATTAAACCGAAGGTTCTGTAGATACAGTACTGAATTCTCCCATCCGGACCGATGCAATTTGAAATATTATTATAGAATATAGAATATGATGCTTATAAATTACCTTATTATAGCCAATTTGCACATTTATATATATATATACATATATTATCTTTCAAATGCCCGAGTTCAATTTGGATTTAGTATCACCAGGCATGCATAAGAACAGATAATGAAATCTACTGTAATCTACTGTACTTTTAAATTTTCCCCACAGTGCAACCGTTTTGAAACTAATTTCAGATCTAATTGTTCCTACATGTTAACAATAGGGAAGAGAAACTAACTCCGTTTTAAAATGTGTCAAAAACGTTACCCTTTGTGGCTTATTATCCCGAATAATAACAGTTATTGAAATAATTCATACAGAGCTCTGAACCTTGAACCCCATATAATCTTTCAGGAAGTGTAGTTTGGAAAAATGTCAACGCCGATAGACAGCTATGCACCCCCTCTACAAAATGGCTGCAAAAAGACTACTATTCCCACAGTTCAAAATTTCCAAAATGGTCGCCCTCGCGACTAGACTTCATAAAATCGAAAAGTTAAATCTATCTAAAGGCACTTTTAACCTATTGCTAAACTAACGTATTGATGATAATATACATTCTACATGCTTTTGTGACATGTTAGTGATGTTAATACTTGAAAACGTTTGATATTAAAATCGCAAAATGTATGCAACACTCTGAAAAATATTGATTTATGACCAGATTTTGGGGGTCGGTACCGGTCTCGTCGGGAGGAACAGGTTAACACTTTCACTGCCACTCACGAGATATCTCGGGTTTCCGATAGTTACTTTGAAAGCCACTCACGAGATTTCTCTGTTTTCTTTTTTTTTGCGATCTGAAATCATATTGCATCACGCGAGCCTACCCTAGTATACCCGAGTGCCGCCGGCGATCAGATGTGGAAAAAAGCGCCCCCTATCGTCTCCCAGATGACATAAGGGATTTTGGAATGGACTCAATGAAAATTGATGGGGAAAAGAATCCTGTACTCCACATTTTCCAGTCCACTGATGCAGCCGGGGTTATCACAGTTCATTCTGGAGCCTCTGAGACCCGCGGAATCATGTACTGCACTGTACACATGTTGGATCCATACACTTATCGATTTTTTCGAATGGTGATCAGGAATTGGAATATACCAGTTGGATAACATCTGATGTCAGGTAATGAATCTATGTTATCTGATATGGTTTGTAACCGACCCCAATCGCACAACACAAGACAGGTATGAGAGTAAGCCAAAACAGGGCAAATATTTATTATAGAACAAAAAGCGGCACAGTCCCTTTAAGGGAAAACACAAAAACACTAGAGTCAAGGAAATATGGAAAATGCGGCACTGTGCCTTTAAGAGGCGAACAGGCTAAGGGACTAAGGCTAAGGGCCAGGGCTAAGGACCAGGGCTAAGTGTCAGGGCCAGGACCAGGGGCACTGGAGAGGGGGACAGGGACAGAGGCCCAGAGAGGCGGGCTGGAGACAGGGACAGAGAACAGGGTTAAGGCCTTGGACAGGGCGAGGGCCAGAGCTGCTTACAGGGATGAGGACAGGGTTCCGACAGCGGAGGCCTGGCACGGGGACAGGGGCCCGACGGCGGAGGCCTGACACGGGGACAGGGGCCCGACGGCGGAGGCCTGGTACGGGGACAGGGGCCCGACGGCGGAGGCCTGGCACGGGGACAGGGGCCCGACGGCGGAGGCCTGGCACCGGGACAGGGGCCCGACGGCGGAGGCCTGGCACGGAGATCCTCTTCGTCCCTACACAGAGTAGGGCTCTGCTGCTCTTAACGGAATCCTCCTCCTCCTCGGATGCTGCAGACGGGCAGCGCAGAACACAGGGGGTCCCAGGGGACCGGGGCGAGAACACGCCATCCTCCCGTGGAAATAGGGAGCGATGACGAGCCGGGGTCCGAGGGGAACGGGATGAGCACCCGCCATCCTCCCGTGGAATAATAGGGAGCGACGGCGAGCCTCACCCCAGGAACGAGGATCACGAAGAGACGCCATCCTCCCGTGGAAATAGGGGGCGATGGCGAGCCGGCTTGACGTCTGGAGTGGGAACACTGGAAAACCTCCCGTAGAGAATTAGAGAGCGAAGACGGTGTCCCACTCCAGGCAAACGGCGACAGGTGGTGATGGCTGGCATGTCGTCTCACGCCGGAGACGCGGCAGGTGATGGTAACGTACAGGATGGTAACGTACAGAACTCCATGAACACAGAACGACCCGACCAGGACTGGAGGGGAGTCTGCAACCTAAGTACTCTCCAGACCTGATTGCAAACTCCCAACAGGTGTGTGAAGGTAGAGGAACAAGAACGTCCAAGGGTGGGGGCTGGTGAAGGAGAGTAGACAGGGAAAATTCTCGCAAGGGTGGGGGCTGGTGAAGGAGAGTAGACAGGGAATGTCCAAAGGTGGGGGCTGGTGAGGAGAGGACAGGGAAAAAAGGTCCAGGGAAACAGGCAAATCCTCACAGCAGTGTTAGGAAAATCAGACTAATTTTGATGAAGATATAGGCTGTTTTGTGAAATGGGCTCTTTCGGTTTCACTGTAAAAGTCCAAGAGGAAATGAACACGGCGATTATCCGTGCGCGGCTCGAATGTGCTTGCGTGCACGTATAATATTGATCATCTAGTGTTTATTTGAAAACGATTCATAAATAGGCAGACAAATATCAACGTTCTGGAATATTCCAGTAAAAGACGATTATCATAGAATGGTCTAGAATGAACTGTTTTTAACCTCAAAACAGGTGCTTTTCAAAATGCTCTCAAACGGAAATGAAGCGATAAAAAAACAATCTGCCTTGACAGCACTGACTGGAAAAGGATTCTTTGATAAGCGACGGGCAGATTAGACACATAGCCATCATTTAAAACATAGATTAGGCGATATTAAGCGTAACATTGGCGCCAATGGTGGCATTGAAGCGCTACCTCTGGCGCCACCTCGTGGCACTCAAAGTGTTAAGGAGTAGAACGTTTTGCGACATCCACTTTTTGACGGCAAGCAGGCAAGCCTCAAGATTTTGTAATTGGGAGGAGTCATTTGGCTTAATAGGTATATATAATTGGGTGTCATCAGTGTAAACATGAAAGTTTATGCCAAATTTGCGTATGATATTGCCGAGGGGTAGCATGTAAATCGAAAATAGCAAAGGGCCCAGAACAGAGCCTTGTGGGACACCGCATTGCACTGGGAGGGTCTCAGATGTTAAATCATTATAGACCACGCAGTGTGTTCTATCAGTTAAATAAGATTTAAACCAAGCAAGTGCGTGACCCCGAATGCCAACATGATTCTCAAGCCGACCTAGAAGAATCGAATGACCGATATTGTCAAAAGCTGCACTGAGATCAAGCAATAAGAGCACAGAAGTTAGGTTTGAGTCGAGAGAGAGCAGTAAGTCATTTGTGACTTTGGTAACCGCCGTTTCGGTGGAGTGTAAGGCTCTAAAGCCAGATTGAAAAGATTCATTAAGATTATTGTTTGATAGATGGTCAGTGAGTTGCGTTGCGACAATCTGTTCTAATATTTTGGATAGGAACGGAAGATTGGAGATGGGTCTGTAATTTTTCAAGATTAGAGGGTCGAGGTTCAGTTTTTTAAGTAGTGGTTTAATGACGGCTGATTTAAAGGCCAGGGGCACCACGCCAGTAGACAAGGAGGTGTTGAAGATATTTAGTAGGGCAGGGCCTAGAGTTGGGAAGAGTTTTTTGATGAGAGTTGCTGGAAGAGGGTCAAACAGACAGGTTGAGTGTTTAGCCGCGCCAACCAATTTAGAGAGGGCACTAAGTGAGACTTTTTCAAGGCAGCATAGCGTATGGCTGGATTCAAAGTCAGGGGGAAAGCCCATCAGAGGTTGGGAGGGACTCTGATTGTTGAGTAGCCAACAATTTCATCTCTTATGAGATCAATTTTCCAGACTCTCCAGAGGAGAGAGTAGCTCATGTTTACAAAGATTGATATAATTGTCCTAAGCCATGGTAATAACATATTGTCCTAAACCATGGTAATAACATATTGTCCTAAACCATGGTAATAACATATTGTCCTAAACCATAATAACATATTGTCCTAAACTATGGTAATAACATATTGTCCTAAACCATGGTAATAACATATTGGAATTGTTAATGTCGGTGGTGGTCCCCTTTAAGCGGTAACTGAGCAACACTGAACGGCACAGGAAGTCCTTCATTCCGACGGCCATCAGACTCTATAACGCATCACTGTCCCTCACTGCATCAATGAGCACAGGGTGACAGTATAGCCTGGCGAAATCTTCCTGGACACTTTACAATTTTTACACTTCTCATAATCTTCCTGGTCACTTTACACTTGACTATTTTTTTTACGCTTATTACTGTACATTTTACTGTATATTTCTGTACATTTTTGGCAGGATATTTTATATTTAAGATTTTAGAATGTGTATCCCGGACCGTATTTTATTCTTTATTCTTATTTTTATTATTTTATTTTAACTTTTTCAATTTCAGTCTTATTGACTATACCTAAATGTTCATTGTTTACTGTGACCGACCGGTAGCGCCGAATTTCCCTCTGGATAAATAAAGGATTTATTTTCTATTCTATTCTATTCTAACTATGTGACCATTTCCCCTCTGTCCTCAGATCCTGCTGATGTCAATGAAGGATATGAACATGGCCATGCTGACCACCAGTGACATACATCTGTTCAACGGTATCCTCCAGGACTTGTTCCCTGCTGTAGACACCCCCACCATAGACAACGACAAGGTATAGCCACTGCACTATAACCTTACCCATTCTAACCACAGTTACCAAGCCTTGCAGAGTGCATTTGAGCTGCGGACAAAGCTAGTTCTACAGTAGTTCAGCACTCTAGCATTGTAGATCGGCATTCAGAGCGTTCTACAATACTAGATCAATATCCTTTCATTCTGTATCGGCATTCTAGATCTTCATTATATCATTCTAGATCTTCCTTTTGACATTCTATATCTTTAGTATGCCATTCTAGATCAGCATTGTGACATTCTAGGTCTTCATTATAGCATTCTAGGTCTTCATTATAGCCTTCTAGATCATACGTTGTAACCATAGATCAACAGTCGTGCTCTGAGGTGCTGAGTCTCCAGCCTATACCTACTACATCAGATGTGTGTTTGGACTGTGTCACTGAATGTGAAAACGATGGAGGACATGATGTGTCCTGTCCTGTGCCCATCGAGCTCAGGGAGACAGGCGAGCAGGAAGACAGGCGAGCAGGGAGACATGCAAGCAGGTCTGCTGCTCCCAGCTGACAGCTGCTGTTAATGTGCAGAGAGGAGCTCAATATATACATCTACACATCTCAACTGACACCATGCACTGTTCTCGACAGCCTGTCTGTATGTCTGTCCGTCTGTCTGCCTGTATGTAATGGAGAGAACGTTTTACATTGATGAGGGAAAAAATGACATCTATAATGAACCGGCGGCCTGATTACTTTTACCAACAGATTTCAAGTTCCGCATTCGCGTTCTGCGATCTGATTGGCCACTGACATTTCTGGTCGCACCAATCGTGTGACGCCTGTTTCTATCACCAGTTAAGCTTAGGCACTCTTTCGAAGTTTGTTAAGGTTAGAGTTTGTCTTAGAGCATGGCGATAGAACACCAGCCCTGATTCCAAACTCTAACCATAACCAACTTCGAAAGAGTCGCCTAAGCTTAACCGGTGATAAACTAGGCGTTAGGTAGTTTGCAGGCTGTTAGAGGCGGAAATGGCCGCGATTGGGTGCACATGTCACATGACCAGAAACGTCAGTGGCCAATCAGATCGCAGAACGCGAACGCGGAACTGGAAATCCGTTGGTAAAAAAATAGACGAGAACCGGCAAGTGAAAAGTGTGGGTAGGTGTTACGGTGGAGGTAGGTAGAATACAGTTTTGCAGAAAGGGAAAGGTATGGAGGAGGCAGAGACGAGGATTGAAGCTTGGAGAGGGAGTTTACTGTAGAATCCAGTGCAATACAAAGAACATACAGAAACTACTTAACAACCTACTCAACAAAACAACAAACACTAACACTTACTATAGGATGACAGCACAATATGGTGTGGACAGGAAACGGGGAAGGAGACAGGAGGAATGTCGCCACAAGGAAGGGAGGACAGACAGACACTTAAATACCCCAACTAATTAACAATTAGAAACACCTGGCCAACACCGAAACACAACAACCTAGACACCAGTCAATGACAAACACAAAAGCAACTCATAACAACCCAAACAGTACACCAAATCACACAAGGGAAGGGAAAGTCAATGACAGCACACACCAGGACACCACATTGATCACACTATTAATTAATGTTAAAGGATGTCCAGTGTACTGGACCGCACCGTCTGCGGATGGCCACCAGAGGGTAGGAGACCAATGTTAGGTAGAGAGCCACTGTTGGGTGGAGGGCACTGCCCAGTGTTAGGTGGAGGGCACTGCCCAATGTTACCATCCTGCCCAGTCCAGCCAGGACCGGGCCTAGGATCGTGACAGTACCCCCCCCTCAACGGGGGACTTCCAGACCCCCGAAAACAACGTCCATAACCAGGTGAGGGAGGAAGCTGGAACCCCGGAGAGGACCCAGGGAGAGGACCCGAAGACCAGGGGCCGGGAGGCAGAGCAAAAACCCCAGGGGGGGCATAGCAGCCAGGGGGGCTGAAAACGGGCAAGGATGCCCGGAGAGGGGGGGTGAGGACGGGAACAGAGGCCCGGAGAGGAGGAGCGGGGAAGGGAACAGAGACCCGGCGAGGGGGGGTGGGGACAGGCGCCGAGACCCGGGGAGGGGGGCTGGACCTGAGAACAGAGGTCCGACAAGGGGGGGGTGGGGATGGGCACCGAGACCCGGGGAGGGGGGCTGGACCTGGGAACAGAGGCCCGACGAGGGGAGGTGGAGACAGGTGTAGGAGCCCGGGGAGGGAGACTGGACCTGGGAACAGGTGTAGGAGCCCCGTGAAGGGGAGCTGGACCCCGGAGCAGGATCCCGGACGAGAGACCCTCCAGCCACCGGACCAGGGACCGGTTCAGGAGAGCCGGAACGGAGGTGCGGCGGCGACGACCCCCGGAGCAGGATCCCACGCAGACCACAGCAAAGACCACGGCGAAGACCACGGCGAGGACCAGGACGCCAATCACGGCGCAGAGCTGGACCAGACGGGGAGCCACGATCCGTCGAGGAGCCGGGAGCTGGCACGGCAGCCGGACCAGGTGTAGAGGCCGGGCAGGACGTGGAGACCGGACCGGTCTCGGCGGCGAGGCGTGGTGTAGGATCCGGGGATGAGGAGCGAGGACCAAGAGCAGAGGCTGGACTGGGCGTGGAAGCGGGACCAGCTGTGGAGGCCTTGCTAGCCATACTAGCCTCGGGGGCTAGGCTAACTGTGGGCCCTGGACTCACTGTGGGAACTGTGCTAGCTGGGAATGCCTGGCTAGCTGCTGAGGCTAAGCTAACAGTCGGAGAGAGCCTAGTAGCTCCTGTCCTGATAGCCCTCCTAGGCCTGCTAGCTGCAGAGACCTGACTAGCTTGGGACATCTGGTCCGTCTCAGCTACTAGGCTCACCCTGAACCTGGAGCCTATTCTAGCAGTGGAGACTGTGTTAGCTTGGGACGGCCGGTTAGCTATTGGGACGGAGCTAACGGGCGGAGCTATGTTAGCTGGGGATGGCCGGTTAGCTATTGGCACGAAGCTAACGGGCGGAGCTATGTTAGCTGTGGACGTCTGGTTAGCTGTATGAGCAGAGCTAACGGGTGGAGCTGTACCAACTGGAGACGTCTGGCCATCTATGGTGGCGGAGCTAACAGGCGGAGCTGTGCTAACTGGGGACGGCCGGTTAGCTATTGGCACGAAGCTAACGGGCGGTTCTGTGTTAGCTGGGGATGGCCGGTTAGCTATTGGCACGAAGCTAACGGGCGGAGCTATGTTAGCTGGGAACGTCTGGTTAGCTGTATGAGCGGAGCTAACAGGTGGAGCTGTACCAACTGGGGACATCTGGCCATCTATAGTGGCGGAGCTAACAGGCGGAGCTGTACCAACTGGGGACGTCTGGCCATCTATAGTGGCGGAGCTAACAGGCGGAGCTGTGCTAACTGGGGACGTCAGAACAGCATCAACGGCTGTGGGGGGCTCTAGGCTGGCCGTAAGCCTGAGAACAGTCGGCAGGCTAGCTACCCTAGCCTCTGACTTATGCTTCTCCATGAGGCCAGCAACATGTTCAGCCATCTCCCACATCGCTGGCTCCAGTGTCGGATTCTCCATGCGACCTGGTCGATCTTCCGGAGCAGGAACCCCCACTTGGCCAGTGAGTAATGCTTCATGTCAGACTCACCGGCCATCAGGCTCAGGACGACCCAAATGGTATCGCTTGCCCTTCCTGCTGCATTCGTTACTGGTGGCGACATTCTGTTACGGTGGAGGTAGGTAGAATACAGTTTTGCAGAAAGGGAACGGTATGGAGGAGGCAAAGACGAGGATTGAAGCTTGGAGAGGGAGTTTACTGTAGAATCCAGTGCAATACAAAGAACATACAGAAACTACTTAACAACCTACTCAACAAAACAACAAACACTAACACTTACTATAGGATGACAGCACAATACGGCGTGGACAGGAAACGGGGAAGGAGACAGGAGGAATGTCGCCACAAGGAAGGGAGGACAGACAGACACCTAAATACCCCAACTAATTAACAATTAGAAACACCTGGCCAAGACCGAAACACAACAACCTAGACACCAGTCAATGACAAACACAAAAGCAACTCATAACAACCCAAACAGTACACCAAATCACACAAGGGAAGGGAAAGTCAATGACAGCACACACCAGGACACCACATTGATCACACTATTAATTAATGTTAAAATAGTAGTCAGGATGTCCAGTGTACTGGACCGCACCGTCTGCGGATGGCCACCAGAGGGTAGGAGACCAATGTTAGGTAGAGAGCCACTGTTGGGTGGAGGGCACTGCCCAGTGTTAGGTGGAGGGCACTGCCCAATGTTACCATCCTGCCCAGTCCAGCCAGGACCGGGCCTAGGATCGTGACAGGTAGGTGGTATAATAGGGAGTTGAATGGCAGTGAACAGCTTGAACAACTTAGGAAAGACATTGGGTCTCATTCTCCAACGGACTTAAGACAAAACATGTGCTCTTAGGGCCATTTAAGACATCTTAGATTTTGGGATTCCCCAACCGTCCCTAAGCTTGGATTCGTCTTTATTTGGGAGGAATCATAGTGATTCCTTCATGTCAACTCTACAGGCCTCCTTGGAATTCATGAATCATAATTTAAATAAATATGACAATATTTGTACGATAAAATATTACACATTTGATGTCGGAAATATAAATAATATGGATTCATCTGATCACAGGGCAGCTGGATTAACCATATCTGAACAATTTTTTTTGGACAAATGTATAATTACTTAATTACTCAATAATTTCACAATAATTGCATACTTGTGAAATGATTGAAAATAATTATTATTGAATGCCTTCTGTGGCATTTGTATTTATTATTTGTTAAATATCTGTTTTATTGATTAATTATACATTTGAAATAATGCAGGTTATAGCCAACATGCAATATATCCCATTGATTGGTACAATGGGACAGACATTTGTCGTTTTATATAGCTATAACCTGCATTCTTTCTTTCATTCATTAAATAATTATTATTTTCAATCATTTCATAATAATTGCATAATTGTGTTTGAATATCTGAGTAATTAAGTAATTATACATTTGTCCAAAAAAGCTGGTTCAGATATGGTTAATCCAGCTGCCCTGTGATCAGAGGAATCCATATTATTTATTTTTCCGACATCAAATGCGTAATTCTTTATCGTACAAATATTGTCATATTTATTTAAATTACGATTAATTAATTCCAAGGAGGCCTGTAGAGTTGACATGAAGGAATCACTATGATTCCTCCCAAATAAAGCCCTTAAGAACACGGAGCACAACAGTCTGCAGTGGCGGCTCTGCCACTAGGGGCGCACAGGCGCCGCCCCACCTGCTGTTAAATCAGAGAAGAAGAAAATAAAACTTTTTAGTTTTTTGTTTTATAGCCCTATAAATAATATAAACATGTTTAAAATGAATAATATTTACTCATTTTAAGTATGTTTGTATTTCCAATGCACAATATAACGTTATTATCTAAAATAAAAAAACACTCGTTTTCCTGAGCAGGAAGTGACGTTTTTTTTATTTATTTTTTTCGTATTTCTCGGCCCGGGCTAGACGCGATAGCGCTCTGAGTGCGCGTCACAGTTTGATCGCTGTATCCGTCACAGCCAATCAGTGCATAACGCGTTGTGCGTTGAAATATGACTATTATGTTGGAATCCGGGCGCGATTTGAAGCGGTCTAGCCAGTAGCGTCAAGAATTTCTGTAGCCGCATTTCGCGGAGACGCTCTCTGATTGGCCGACGCCAGTATTTTTTTCCGTAGCAGAATTTCACAGAGACGATCTTTGATTGGCCGAATCCAATTTCTAATGTTCCAATTCTAGCTTATTCCTAGGTTGGTCCGTTGGTGAGAGATAGTTGTGTTGTTGTGTTGTTGTGAGATGCAGGCAGCATAGCGTGCCGTGACTGCAAGTTCTTTAGACGGTTAAGCTTAGGCACTCTTTCAAAGTTGGTTAAGGTTAGAGTTTGTCTTAGAGCATGGCGATAGAACGCCAGGTAGTTTGCAGTATGTTCGACGCGGAAAAATTGACAAAGAAATGTACTTGTGTTGTGCTAACAAGCTAACACTTGGCTAACAAGCTATATGGCGGATGCAGTCTGGAGACAGTGGACAGTGGTCTGGAATACATCAACAGTGGATTATACACGTTTATCAAGCTCTCCTGCCCTGGACGTTTCAACTAAACAGTGAGTCTCTCTCTCTCTCTCTCTCTCTCTCTCTCTCTCTCTCTCTCTCTCTCTCTCTCTCTCTCTCTCTCTCTCTCGCTCTCTCTCTCTCTCGCTATACACAGCTGTCTCCGCGAAATGCGGCTACGGAAAAAAGTATTGACTGTGCTTGCTGAGATGATAATTAATAGGCTAGCGATTCAAAACGCGCTGCTGTGTTGTGAACTATAACATTAATTTAGCTGCTGCTGATGCATAATGAATGAATGGTGAGTTGTTTAAAATGACAACATACAGGCGGTTAGGTGGCCGAGCAGAGATTGCGTTCGTCACTCGCCTGTTCGAATCCAGCTCACAGCTCCGGGGTTGTCACCAGCTTGGCTGGCCGTCTGCACTGATACAATTGGCTGTATCAGAGGGTGGGAGAAGCTGGCGGGGTGGGTCCGGGTCGTTGTAAACAGCGACTCCTACAGTTCGGTCGGGGCGCCTGCTAAGCGCGGATTGGACGTGAGGGGGATAGTGTGGTCCTCCCACACGCTACGCCCTCTCAATGAGAATCCGCGCTGCCAGGTGAAAAGAAGCGGTGATTGGCTGGACGTGTGTCGGAGGAAGCACGTGGTAGCCTCCACTCTCCCAGATGATCTGACTGTGGGGGGTAAGTGCGCAGCGATCAGGAAGGGACTGGGAATTGGCATATGACTAACATTGGGATGGGAGAAAATCGGAGGGAAAAAGACAAATAAAAAGAAAAAAAAAAAAAAAAAAAAAATGACAACATACATGTGTTAATTATTTGATTTGATTGATCCGAGAGACAGAGAGAGATTGCTCCAGAGCATCTCAGAGCATTACATTTTCAACTCGACCTATTAACGTGAACTGCGACCCACAAGGCACCAGCGCCAGCGGCCACTACTGACAGTCTGACAAGTTAACACTGCTTTTCAGTGCTCCTAAATCCTGCTCTTAGTCAGGGCCGAATCCAAGCTTAGGGACGGTTGGGGAATCCCAAAATCGAAGATGTCTTAAATGGCCCTAAGAGCAATTTTTTTGTCTTAAGTCCATTGGAGAATGAGACCCATTGATATGATAGGAAGGATAGAGAAGTTGAAGTTGTGGTGTTTGCAGTTTGGTTTATTCCCTAAGTTGATGTGGCCATTATCAGTATATGAGGTGCCAATATCAAAGATGGGAAGGCTTGAGAGATTGGTTAATTCATATACTGTATTAGGAAATGGCTAGGAATTCCTCTATGACGTCTTAGTAGTGTGGCTCATTTTATACTTATTTTATGTCTGCACTTCATGCATTGCTCTTGATCTGCCAATTTTTCTACTTTGAAGCACTTTGATCTGCAATTCTTGTATGAAAGGTGCTATACAAGTAAAGTTTATTATTATTATTATTATTACTATTATTAATAATGGGTAGATGGGGACCCTCCGTGTCCACTGTGTTCAGAGACGGCAATTTCTTTTTATCCACTTTTTCTCCTCCTATTTTTCTGTATTTTCCTCCCATCCCAATTTAGTCGTTATGCCAATTCCCCCCTCCCCTTCCTGGTCATTGCGCGCATGTGCCCCCCACTGGTCGGTATAGGGAGCCCTGAAGTCTATCACATGAAGCTTCCTCCGATACATAGGAGACAGCCAGCTGCCTCTTTTCACTTGGCAGCGAGGACTCTCATTGGTGCGGTGTAACGTGTGGGAGGTCACACTACCTCCACCATTTCCCTCCCTCGCTGTGCAGGCGCCCTGACCGACCTGTAGGAGTCGCTGTTTACAACGACCAGATTACCAATCACCGGCTTCCCTCCCGCTGACACCGCCAATTGAGCCAGTATGACGGTCGGCCAAGCCGGAGGCACCGCTGACAGCCGGATTTCGATACCAGTGTCTCTTGCCATGGTGGGCAGACGCTTAGTCCGCTGCGCCACCCGGCCGCCTCAGAGACGGCAATTTCTTTTTATATATCTTTTATTGGTGAAACATAGGTGGTACACAGAAGCAAAAATTTGTTATCAATGTATAACATATCACCATGTTTCTTTTTTTGCTTTTGTGGGACATGACGAGACACGGACAGTACTAAAATTGAACAGGGACGACAAAAAACAATAAAGACAAGAACTAAACAAAATCGAAAACAGGCAAAAAGAAAGCAAAAAGAAAGCAAAATTAAATTACAATTAAAATAAAATATAAAATAAAAAAAATTATAATGATAATAAGTGAAATTAAATATAAAAATAATATAAAAATAATAAGAGACAGCAACTTTGAGACACATTCTAGTCGACAGACTAGTCTTTCTCAAAGTCAGTCTACATGGCGACATGTGAAAAGCTTAGCGGCAGGAATAAAAAAAGTGCAGGTGAATTCAGCAAGTCATCAGGTGGAGAGTGCAGCCATTTAATTAGTTTGTGAAGGAGAAAAATGTAGAGGAGGCAGTAGACAGGCATTAGTCAGGCCAGCTAAAGGGAGCTAATTATTGGGAGATTCAGGTGGAGTTGGGAGGGAAACTTGTTTTTCCAAGAGATTTGAATAAATAATAAATATATTATTATTATTTATTACAGTGCCGTCTGGGAGAAATGCGAGGCCCTGTGCGAGATTTAAACATGAGCCCCCCGCCCCCCCCCCCCCCCCCCCCCACTAAAGGTAAAAAAAAGTAAAAAAAAAAATGTATAATACATTTTTTTTTAATAATTTTTTTCTTAATAATAAAAAAAAATAATTGCATACATTCAACGTATTCTTAAATAATAGCGCTGCCCGAGGCTGGGCATACGGTCAACGTATTCTTAAATAATAGCGCTGCCCGAGGCTTAGTGGCAATGCACCTGTACAGTCGTACACCTGGCAGTAACAGGGAAAATGCATAAAACACCCCTGGAACCTGATAAACAAGCTTAAAGCCAGGTACATTAAAACTTGGGAACACTAGACGGTGTGCAGACTTTTCTTCCACAAACATTACAGATCTAATTCGAGTCTAGCACCCGTGACTACATTTGGATGTGCGTGAGTCTTTTCTACTACATTTTTCAAGCACGACATGCAGATTTGCAGTTTTGCCTTATTTGAATCAAACTCTATAAGCTTAGTACACACGTCACAACTGCACGATGCAACGCACCGAGTGAGAGAGAGAGAGACAGAGAGAGCGAGAGAGAGAGAGCAAGAGAGAGAGAGAGAGAGAGAGAGAGCAAGAGACAGAGCAAGATAGAGAGGAGCGAGAAAGAGCGCGAGAGAGAGAGAGAGACAGAGAAAGAGAGAGAGAGAGAGAGAGAGAGAGAGAGAGAGAGAGAGAGAGAGAGAGAGAGAGAGAGAGAGAGAGAGAGAGAGAGAGAGAGAGAGAGAGAGAGAGAGAGAGAGAGAGAGAGAGAGAGAGAGAGAGAGAGAGAGAGAGAGAGAGAGAGATCCATGGCGGGAACAGAATAGATTGCATAAAACACTCACCCTAAGGCAGAATCAGTCCAAGAGGAAGGAGACGACCGTGGAGATGACAAAGTTCACCAGTCCCATGATATTGTCCCCCCGTTGGGATGAACTTGGGAGTCTGTTCCTAGTTTATCTGGCACACGTTAGCACTCGATAACGTCTAGCTAGCTAGCTAGCATTACCTAACGCTAGCTAGCTAGGTTAGCTAATGCTAGTTAGCTGTCCCTGCCTTTAGCTATAAGCTACTAGCCAACATGGCTAGCCTAACTGAACGTTCTAACACGCAACAACTTTCATCTTCAGTCCATCTGCCGAACGTCCTTTTTGTCTTGGCATAACCTAATCACTATACTTGGTATTGATACGCTTACGACACGTGGCTTACAGCTTGTTATTTTTTCTGCTCCGATGCTGCACATTTGGTTTTCAAACATAGGATTCTCTTGGCCAAGACATCCACTCGCTCCTGTGGATAGCGCCGAATAGACCCCGTACCTGTACCCCCTCCCCTCGTGGATAATACCGGTCTTCTTCACATCTCTCTACCGACTACCAGACCGACGCCAACCAGCTCCCCCTAGTGTTAGTCCTCCCACAATGCGTTGCACAAAAGTAAACGGGTCATTGAATGAAACCAATAGTATATCTTCAGAGCCGCAGAGCCCGGAACACTATTCTACAAACGTGTCTAGTGTGAAATATATAAGCATGTAGGCAAAACTAGATTTTAGGTCTGTGATGGAAAGTGATTGTTAACATTCTATGTATTTTTATTTTTATTAAAAAAAGATTAATAAATAATTTTTTTTTTTTTTTGCGAGGCCCCCCTTCTCGCGAGGCCCTGTGCGACCACACTGCTGGCACGCCCCTAGCGGCGGTCCTGATTTATTATTATAAAAATAAATCAATAAACAAACTTGAAACACTAACTTGAGGCCTATAGTCTTATGGTGTCACCGGATAGTCTCATTTAATTACATTTCAAACCTTTATTTCAACTCGCGAGACACTGGGGTTGTCCTCAATTACAGCGATGACAAGCCTACAAAACAAAGAGACCGTTATCAGCAAATGCATACACATACTATAGGCACGACAAAATAAGAATAAACAATAACATCAGTTAAGACAGTTACAAGTCGACACAGTGGTTGGAGGTCATACTTTTAAATGCAGCAAAAAAAGGAAGAACCTCCAACTTCAGAGTCAGTTGGAGGGCATTCCAGGTGTTGGAAGCATAAAGCAGTTTTTCCTAGTTAAGAGCAAACTCGAGGACAATAGGTAAAATAGGTTCTAAGATTCCATTCATTTTCTATTTATTTTTTGTGCCCTGGGAGGATTCAGTAGAGGAGGCTAATGAAAGGAAAAGGGGCCATATGGTAGGGTATGTAGCAATGGCATGTGGTAGGGTATGTAGCATGTTGTAGGGTATGCAGCATGTGGTAGGGTATGCAGCATGTGGTAGGGTATGCAGCATGTGGTAGGGTATGTAGCATGTTGTAGGGTATGCAGCATGTGGTAGGGTATGTAGCATGTTGTAGGGTATGCAGCATGTGGTATGGTATGTAGCATGTGGTAGGGTATGCAGCATGTGGTAGGGTATGCAGCATGTGGTAGGGTATGTAGCATGTGGTAGGGTATGCAGCATGTGGTAGGGTATGCAGCATGTGGTAGGGTATGTAGCATGTGGTAGGGTATGCAACATGTGGTATGGTATGCAGCATGTGGTAGGGTATGTAGCATGTGGTAGGGTATGTAGCATGTGGTAGGGTATGTAGCATGTGGTAGGGTATGTAGCATGTTGTAGGGTATGCAGCATGTGGTAGGGTATGTAGCATGTTGTAGGGTATGCAGCATGTGGTATGGTATGTAGCATGTGGTAGGGTATGCAGCATGTGGTAGGGTATGCATCATGTGGTAGGGTATGTAGCATGTTGTAGGGTATGCAGCATGTGGTAGGGTATGTAGCATGTTGTAGGGTATGCAGCATGTGGTATGGTATGTAGCATGTGGTAGGGTATGTATCATGTGGTAGGGTATGTAGCATGTGGTAGGGTATGTAGCATGTGGTAGGGTATGTAGCATGTGGTAGGGTATGTAGCATGTGGTAGGGTATGTAGCATGTTGTAGGGTATGCAGCATGTGGTAGGGTATGTGGCATGTTGTAGGGTATGCAGCATGTGGTATGGTATGTAGCATGTGGTAGGGTATGTATCATGTGGTAGGGTATGTAGCATGTTGTAGGGTATGTAGCATGTGGTAGGGTATGTAGCATGTGGTAGGGTATGTAGCATGTTGTAGGGTATGCAGCATGTGGTAGGGTATGTAGCATGTTGTAGGGTATGCAGCATGTGGTAGGGTATGTAGCATGTTGTAGGGTATGCAGCATGTGGTAGGGTATGCAGCATGTGGTAGGGTATGTATCATGTGGTAGGGTATGCAGCATGTGGTAGGGTATGCAGCATGTGGTAGGGTATGCAGCATGTGGTAGGGTATGTAGCATGTGGTAGGGCATGTAGCATGTGGTAGGGTATGTAGCATGTGGTAGGGTATGTAGCATGTGGTAGGGTATGTAGCATGTGGTAGTGTATGTAACATGTGGTAGGGTATGTAGTGGTAGGGTATGTAGCATGTGGTAGGGTATGTAGTGGTAGGGTATGTAGTGGTAGGGTATGTAGCATGTGGTAGTGTATGTAGTGGTAGTTATGTAGCATGTGGTAGGGTATGCAGCATGTGGTAGGGTATGTAGCATGTGGTAGGGTATGTAGCATGTGGTAGGGCATGTAGTGGTAGGGTATGTAGCATGTGGTAGGGTATGTAGCATGTGGTAGGGTATGAAGTGGTAGGGTATGTAGTGGTAGGGTATGTAGCATGTGGTAGTGTATGTAGTGGTAGGTATGTAGCATGTGGTAGTGTATGTAGTGGTAGGTATGTAGCATGTGGTAGTATGTAGTGGTAGGTATGTAGCATGTTGGTATGAAGTGGTAGGGTATGTAGCATGTTGGTATGAAGTGGTAGGGTATGTAGTGGTAGGTATGTAACATGTGGTATGGTATGTAGTGGTAGAGTATGTAGCATGTTGTAGGGTATGTAGGGTATGTAGCATGTGGTAGGGTATGCAGCATGTGGTAGGGTATGTAGCATGTGGTAGGGTATGTAGCATGTGGTAGGGCATGTAGTGGTAGGGTATGTATCATGTGGTAGGGTATGTAGCATGTGGTAGGGTATGAAGTGGTAGGGTATGTAGTGGTAGGGTATGTAGCATGTGGTAGTGTATGTAGTGGTAGGTATGTAGCATGTGGTAGTGTATGTAGTGGTAGGTATGTAGCATGTGGTAGTGTATGTAGTGGTAGGTATGTAGCATGTTGGTATGTAGTGGTAGGGTATGTAGCATGTTGGTATGAAGTGGTATGGTATGTAGTGGTAGGTATGTAGCATGTGGTAGGGTATGTAGTGGTAGAGTATGTAGCATGTTGTAGGGTATGTAGGGTATGTAGCATGTGGTAGGGTATCTACAGTAGCATGTGGTAGGGTATGTAGCATGTGGTAGGGTATCTAGCATGTGGTAGGGCATGTAGCATGTGGTAGGGTATGTAGCATGTGGTAGGGTATGTAGCATGTGGTAGGGTATGTAGCATGTGGTAGGGTATCTAGCATGTGGTAGGGTATGTAGCATGTGGTAGGGTATCTAGCATGTGGTAGGGCATGTAGCATGTGGTAGGGTATGTAGCATGTGGTAGGGTATGTAGCATGTGGTAGGGCATGTAGCATGTTGTAGTGTATGTAGTGGTAGGGTATGTAGCATGTGGTAGGGTATGTAGCATGTGGTAGGGTATGTAGCATGTGGTAGGGTATGTAGCATGTTGTAGTGTATGTAGTGGTAGGGCATGTAGCATGTGGTAGGGTATGTAGCATGTGGTAGGGTATGTAGCATGTGGTAGGCTATGTAGCATGTGGTAGGGCATGTAGCATGTGGTAGGGTATGTAGCATGTGGTAGGGTATGTAGCATGTGGTAGGGTATGTAGCATGTGGTAGGGCATGTAGCATGTGGTAGGGTATGTAGCATGTGGTAGGGCATATAGCATGTGGTAGGGTATGTAGCATGTGGTAGGGCATGTAGCATGTGGTAGGGTATGTACTGTAGCATCTTCATTGTCAATACCTGGAGCTCACTAGCCATGTGAACCAACACTGTGCTACAGGGACTGTATAATAGTCTGGAAGGGGTTTACTTACACATCAGTCACAAGCTGCCTGGGGCCACCTAATCTATTCCAATCTTCTCTAAAAACTCCCCACGGACAGTACAACGCCTACTTTCCCCAGAAATAGTCAAGTTTCTAGTCCATAATGAATTATTGTTCACCAGCTCTGGCATTTTTGTGACCACTCGCTTCTAATTGTATAATAACTCAACTTGGCGCATGCAAACTACAACGGAATAATGCCCAACACCTGGGTCGTTTAGCAGTCTTTTCCTGGTATATAGGCCCTTGTTTCGTCATTGTGTGCGTGCGCCAAGTTGATCAGAAGAGCATGGTCACGAGAACGCAGAGCTGGTGAACAAACAATTCATTATGAAGTAAAATCCCGACTCGACTTGCAACGAGGCACAGGCCTGTGGAAGTTGGCCGTGCTGTTTGGGGGCCGTTATGGGCCATATAATACATTCGTAATGTGTAGTTCCATAGTTTAATTATTTATAGGCATGCTAGACGTTCCTTTGGCAATGGGATTGGGTTTCTTCATTGAGCGCTTAACACGTATATATTTCAAGATTTCAAGATTTCAAGAGATTTATTAGTCACATACATACACAAGACATGTAGTCAAGGTGGCCTTGATTGTGTAAAAAAGTACAATAATAATAATAATAATAATAGAATAAAATAGAATAGATAATAGATAGACATGATAAAAGGTACTAAGATAAAATACTATACAATGCTAAGCTTATGAATTAAAGGTAATGAGTCATATATACACTACTATACAATTATACTATACAATATACTATATATTGTGTTTTATTATATTGTGTTTTATTATAAAGATCAGCACTGTGCTCACTGTGTTCTAGGTCAGCATTATATCATTCTATAGATCTAGATTTAAACCATAACTCGTGCTCTGAGGTGCTGAGTCTCCAGCCTATACCTACTACATCAGATGTGTGTTTGGACTGTGTCACTGAATGTCAAAACGATGGGGTTGCTAGGCTGAAGTGTGTGTGAGGAGGACATGATGTGTCCTGTGCCCATCGAGCTCAGGGAGACAGGCGAGCAGGGAGACAGGCGAGCAGGGAGACAGGCGAGCAGGGAGACAGGCGAGCAGGGCCTGAGGACTGCTGCTCCCAGCTGACAGCTGCGGAGCTAGTGATGGTAATGATGGAGCATCGCCGTCGGTTGTGTGATAGTAAAGGGTTAACCTTCTGTCGTGTGGCAGTGAAAGGGTTAATGTGCAGAGAGGAGCTCAATATATACATCTACACATCTCAACTGACACCATGCACTGTTCTCGACTCAGACACTTAGACTGACATGCTATATCTCTCCTGTCTATATGTCTGTATGTCTCCTGTCCATCTGTCTGTCTGTATCTCTATCGGTCTGACGGTCTGTCTGTCTGTCTGTCTGTCTGTCTGTCTGTCTGTCTGTCTGTCTGTCTGTCTGTATGTCTGTCTGTCTGTCTGTCTGTCTGTCTGTCTGTCTGTCTGTCTGTCTGTCTGTCTGTCTGTCTGTCTGTCTGTCTGTCTGTCTGTCTGTCTGTCTGTCTGTCTGTCTGTCTGTCTGTCTGTCTGTCTGTCTGTCTGTCTGTCTGTCTGTCTGTCTGTCTGTCTGTCTGTCTGTCTGTCTGTCTGTCTGTCTGTCTGTCTGTCTGTCTGTCTGTCTGTCTGTCTGTCTGTCTGTCTGTCTGTCTGTCTGTCTGTCTGTCTGTCTGTCTGTCTGTCTGTCTGTCTGTCTGTCTGTCTGTCTGTCTGTCTGTCTGTCTGTCTGTCTGTCTGTCTGTCTGTCTGTCTGTCTGTCTGTCTGTCTGTCTGTCTGTCTGTCTGTCTGTCTGTCTGTCTGTCTGTCTGTCTGTCTGTCTGTCTGTCTGTCTGTCTGTCTGTCTGTCTGTCTGTCTGTCTGTCTGTCTGTCTGTCTGTCTGTCTGTCTGTCTGTCTGTCTGTCTGTCTGTCTGTCTGTCTGTCTGTCTGTCTGTCTGTCTGTCTGTCTGTCTGTCTGTCTGTCTGTCTGTCTGTCTGTCTGTCTGTCTGTCTGTCTGTCTGTCTGTCTGTCTGTCTGTCTGTCTGTCTGTCTGTCTGTCTGTCTGTCTGTCTGTCTGTCTGTCTGTCTGTCTGTCTGTCTGTCTGTCTGTCTGTCTGTCTGTCTGTCTGTCTGTCTGTCTGTCTGTCTGTCTGTCTGTCTGTCTGTCTGTCTGTCTGTCTGTCTGTCTGTCTGTCTGTCTGTCTGTCTGTCTGTCTGTCTGTCTGTCTGTCTGTCTGTCTGTCTGTCTGTCTGTCTGTCTGTCTGTCTGTCTGTCTGTCTGTCTGTCTGTCTGTCTGTCTGTCTGTCTGTCTGTCTGTCTGTCTGTCTGTCTGTCTGTCTGTCTGTCTGTCTGTCTGTCTGTCTGTCTGTCTGTCTGTCTGTCTGTCTGTCTGTCTGTCTGTCTGTCTGTCTGTCTGTCTGTCTGTCTGTCTGTCTGTCTGTCTGTCTGTCTGTCTGTCTGTCTGTCTGTCTGTCTGTCTGTCTGTCTGTCTGTCTGTCTGTCTGTCTGTCTGTCTGTCTGTCTGTCTGTCTGTCTGTCTGTCTGTCTGTCTGTCTGTCTGTCTGTCTGTCTGTCTGTCTGTCTGTCTGTCTGTCTGTCTGTCTGTCTGTCTGTCTGTCTGTCTGTCTGTCTGTCTGTCTGTCTGTCTGTCTGTCTGTCTGTCTGTCTGTCTGTCTGTCTGTCTGTCTGTCTGTCTGTCTGTCTGTCTGTCTGTCTGTCTGTCTGTCTGTCTGTCTGTCTGTCTGTCTGTCTGTCTGTCTGTCTGTCTGTCTGTCTGTCTGTCTGTCTGTCTGTCTGTCTGTCTGTCTGTCTGTCTGTCTGTCTGTCTGTCTGTCTGTCTGTCTGTCTGTCTGTCTGTCTGTCTGTCTGTCTGTCTGTCTGTCTGTCTGTCTGTCTGTCTGTCTGTCTGTCTGTCTGTCTGTCTGTCTGTCTGTCTGTCTGTCTGTCTGTCTGTCTGTCTGTCTGTCTGTCTGTCTGTCTGTCTGTCTGTCTGTCTGTCTGTCTGTCTGTCTGTCTGTCTGTCTGTCTGTCTGTCTGTCTGTCTGTCTGTCTGTCTGTCTGTCTGTCTGTCTGTCTGTCTGTCTGTCTGTCTGTCTGTCTGTCTGTCTGTCTGTCTGTCTGTCTGTCTGTCTGTCTGTCTGTCTGTCTGTCTGTCTGTCTGTCTGTCTGTCTGTCTGTCTGTCTGTCTGTCTGTCTGTCTGTCTGTCTGTCTGTCTGTCTGTCTGTCTGTCTGTCTGTCTGTCTGTCTGTCTGTCTGTCTGTCTGTCTGTCTGTCTGTCTGTCTGTCTGTCTGTCTGTCTGTCTGTCTGTCTGTCTGTCTGTCTGTCTGTCTGTCTGTCTGTCTGTCTGTCTGTCTGTCTGTCTGTCTGTCTGTCTGTCTGTCTGTCTGTCTGTCTGTCTGTCTGTCTGTCTGTCTGTCTGTCTGTCTGTCTGTCTGTCTGTCTGTCTGTCTGTCTGTCTGTCTGTCTGTCTGTCTGTCTGTCTGTCTGTCTGTCTGTCTGTCTGTCTGTCTGTCTGTCTGTCTGTCTGTCTGTCTGTCTGTCTGTCTGTCTGTCTGTCTGTCTGTCTGTCTGTCTGTCTGTCTGTCTGTCTGTCTGTCTGTCTGTCTGTCTGTCTGTCTGTCTGTCTGTCTGTCTGTCTGTCTGTCTGTCTGTCTGTCTGTCTGTCTGTCTGTCTGTCTGTCTGTCTGTCTGTCTGTCTGTCTGTCTGTCTGTCTGTCTGTCTGTCTGTCTGTCTGTCTGTCTGTCTGTCTCCATCACTCACTCTCTCTCTTTCTCTCTCTCTCTATTTGACAACAAATGCTTTATCATTAGCACATTTGTACTGTAAGTTTGTGTTTTTCATTTTTGGAAAAACTCCCTCTCCCTCTATCTCTCTATCTATATCTCCCTCTATCTCTCTCTCTCTCTCTCTCTCTCTCTCTCTCTCTCTCTCTCTCTCTCTCTCTCTCTCTCTCTATCACTATCTCTACTCTATCATTCTCTCTCACCATCACTGTCTCTGTTTCTCTCTCTCTCTCTGTCATTCTCTCTCACCATCACTGTCTCTGTTTCTCTCTCTCTCTCTCTCTGTCATTCTCTCTCACCATCACTCTGTTTATATTTCTCACCCTCTCTGTTACTCTCTCTCTCTCTCAACACCACTCTGTCTATATCTCTCTTTCTCTCGATCTATTTGTCTCTTTCTATTTCTCACTCCCCAGCAACACCATACCTCCATGGCACGTGTGTGTGTGTGTGTGTGTGTGTGTGTGTGTGTGTGTGTGTGTGTGTGTGTGTGTGTGTGTGTGTGTGTGTGTGTGTGTGTGTGTGTGTGTGTGTGTGTGTGTGTGTGTGTGTGTGTGTGTGTGTGTGTGTGTGTGTGTGTGTGTGTGTGTGTGTGTGTGGTGTGTGTGTGGTGTGGTGTGTATTATAAACATCAGACATGAACAGATAGATGAATACATAGATGTACTCCACCCACATACAGAGCAGACACACATACACACACACACACACACACACACACACACACACACACACTGAATTATTTATGCAGATGTGATGCTGCGTGTTTCATTTGGGCTCCATCCTCATCTCTCTGTGTGAAAAGCAGATGGCACATTTTGAGGTGGCAGTCATGTGTGGAGAGAGAGAGAGAGAGAGAGAGAGAGAGAGAGAGAGAGAGAGAGAGAGAGAGAGAGAGAGAGAGAGAGAGAGAGAGAGAGAGAGAGAGATAATCCAACTGTCTTTAATCCATCCATCTCTCTCTCTCTCTCTCTCTCTCTCTCTCTCTCTCTCTCTCTCTCTCTCTCTCTCTCTCTTTGTCTCTTTCTCTGTCTCTTTCCATCTTTCTTTTTTTTATGATTTTCATATATTGTTGAGGATAATAAGAAGCAGGGTGTGATTTGTGAAAAAAGAAAACAAGGTGGGATGTTTAAATTATGACCCTTTTTAATGTAGGCCATAAAAAAAGTTTAATGTTCTGCCCTCAATCACTTACAGGTGTTACTTTAACCCTTTCACTACCACACTACATAAGGTTAACCCTTTCACTACCACACTACAGACAGGTTAACCCTCTGTATTGTCACAGTGAAAGGGTTAACCATTTGGTAGAGCAGTAGTGAAATGGTTAAACATATAATTGAGTTTTCATGGGTGACCAGACGCAGGACAGTAGAGCAATAGCCTAACTGAATACAATATGTAAGAACAAAGTCTACATAATGTAAACAACGTTTGATATAAATATAAACATTTCGATTAATTAACACATTTTAAACATCTTAAACGCATAGTAGTGGCTAGTTCGGTCAAATAGGCCTTAATGTCTGAGCACCACAGAACAGAACAGAAATTGTAGTCTGATAGAAATGATGTCTTCATAGACAAAGACACAGTTTTCAGCACCATGGAGAGTGCACTGTGTTTTCAGCACCATGGAGAGGGCAATGTGTTTTCAGCACCATGGAGAGTGCAGTGTGTTTTTAGCACCATGGAGAGGGCAGTGTGTTTTCAGCACCATGGAGAGGGCAGTGTGTTTTCAGCACCATGGAGATGACACTGTGTTTTCAGCACCATGGAGAGGGCAGTGTGTTTTCAGCACCATGGAGAGCGCAGTGTGTTTTCAGCACCATGGAGAGTCCAGTGTGTTTTCAGTGCCATGGAGAGGGCAGTGTGTTTTCAGCACCATGGAGAGTCCAGTGTGTTTTCAGCGCCATGGAGAGCGCAGTGTGTTTTCAGTACCATGGAGAGGGCAGTGTGTTTTCAGTGCCATGGAGAGGGCAGTGTGTTTTCAGCACCATGGAGAGTGCAGTGTGTGTTCAGCACCATGGAGAGGGCAGTGTGTTTTCAGCACCATGGAGAGTGCAGTGTGTTTTCAGCGCCATGGAGAGTGCAGTGTGTTTTCAGCACCATGGAGAGTGCAGTGTGTTTTCAGCACCATGGAGAGTGCTGTGCACCATATATCCCCTTTGAGGGATTTATATTGCTTGCAGGAGTGCGCTGATTAGAGCCTTCTGATGTTTATTCAAATTCTTGGCTTGGCAGTGAGAAATCCGCTTTGACTTGAATCACACTCTTCACCAGATCCACACTGCATCAAATTCTCTGGCCCAGTCAGAGCACATCTTCAGCTGTAGCTCAGAGGCTATTGGAACTAAGTGCTGGTCTGTAGTAAAGCTGAGATCACTTATAGATGTGTAAAAAAAAAAATTTAAATACATTTTAAATACTTTTTTCTTAAAAAAGAAAAGAAAATATTATGTAACTTTAGTTTGTGTGTGTGTGTGTCGTGGGCCAACTACAGCATCGCAAAAACTACAGTGAGTGCACATGACACAAACACACACACACACGAACTAACGTTAAATAATATATTTTTTCTTTTTTAACTCATTGACCGCCACACTTAAGTGCGCGAGAGGGCGCTAGAGCGCCACCGCTTTAATCAATGGGACGACTGGGAGATTTGCGAGTGCTTAAAATATATCTTAAATTACGGCTATGGGACTAATACACTCGTGGATTATCAGTGAGTTGCTTTTAGTCAACCTGCACAAAACAGATTTTTTTCATCTGTACATTTCCGTTTGATACCGTTTTGAATACGAGTATCTGGCTTCTCCTCCAGTAGCACCAGTTACAGAGGAGCCAGGATGGACTTGTTTGCAGAGTGGAGGTGGTGCCAAGTTATGCCGGATTTTGTACATTAGGCAGTTCTTACAAAGTTATTTCCTCCCTAAAGCCTTCCTTCTTTCCTTCCTTCTTCCTTCTTCCTCTCTCTCTATTTTGCATTTTGTCTTCTTTTTCTCTCATAGGACAGGAACCCGTTGGAAATCTGAATTGGACCCCAAAGAAATTAAATACCGTATTATTCAGTATACAGTACTGTACCTCCCAGACCTACTTGCTGAGTCTGGCTGTGTTGGTGTGTGTGTGTGTGTGTGTGTGTGTGTGTGTGTGTGTGTGTGTGTGTGTGTGTGTGTGTGTGTGTGTGTGTGTGTGTGTGTGTGTGTGTGTGTGTGTGTGTGTGTGTGTGTGTGTGTGTGTGTGTGTGTGTGTGTGTGTGTGTGTGTGTGTGTGTGTGTGTGTGTGTGTGTGTGTGTGTGTGTGTGTGTGTGTGTGTGTGTGTGTGTGTGTGTGTGTGTGTGTGTGTGTGTGTGTGGTTGGGGTCATTGGGAACAAAGATATATGCATGTATTTTGCAAAAATGTAGATACTTAAGATAATTGTCTCTGTTAGAGAGAGATCTAACGTACTTCTATGTGTTAAACTGCTGCAGAGCAAGTCACTCTGCTCTGATCTCCTGCCAGAGTCTCTTGGCCTGGTCACAGTGTGCGAGGTGTCCTAATGAAAGTGTCATTAATTTGACTGGGAGGTTCCTCCACCATTAGCTAATGGATTGTTAGCCATCTGCCACGCCAAGCTCCACTGCTTACCCATTTATGCCTCCTCCCACCTCCTCCCTCTCCACCAAGGCTCAAAGCTCCTTCTGCTGGTCTGTTTGGTCTCATCCTGTCTGTCTGTCTGTCTGTCTGTCTGTCTGTCTGTCTGTCTGTCTGTCTGTCTGTCTGTCTGTCTGTCTGTCTGTCTGTCTGTCTGTCTGTCTGTCTGTCTGTCTGTCTGTCTGTCTGTCTGTCTGTCTGTCTGTCTGTCTGTCTGTCTGTCTGTCTGTCTGTCTGTCTGTCTGTCTGTCTGTCTGTCTGTCTGTCTGTCTGTCTGTCTGTCTGTCTGTCTGTCTGTCTGTCTGTCTGTCTGTCTGTCTGTCTGTCTGTCTGTCTGTCTGTCTGTCTGTCTGTCTGTCTGTCTGTCTGTCTGTCTGTCTGTCTGTCTGTCTGTCTGTCTGTCTGTCTGTCTGTCTGTCTGTCTGTCTGTCTGTCTGTCTGTCTGTCTGTCTGTCTGTCTGTCTGTCTGTCTGTCTGTCTGTCTGTCTGTCTGTCTGTCTGTCTGTCTGTCTGTCTGTCTGTCTGTCTGTCTGTCTGTCTGTCTGTCTGTCTGTCTGTCTGTCTGTCTGTCTGTCTGTCTGTCTGTCTGTCTGTCTGTCTGTCTGTCTGTCTGTCTGTCTGTCTGTCTGTCTGTCTGTCTGTCTGTCTGTCTGTCTGTCTGTCTGTCTGTCTGTCTGTCTGTCTGTCTGTCTGTCTGTCTGTCTGTCTGTCTGTCTGTCTGTCTGTCTGTCTGTCTGTCTGTCTGTCTGTCTGTCTGTCTGTCTGTCTGTCTGTCTGTCTGTCTGTCTGTCTGTCTGTCTGTCTTGTCTGTCTGTCTGTCTGTCTGTCTGTCTGTCTGTCTGTCTGTCTGTCTGTCTGTCTGTCTGTCTGTCTGTCTGTCTGTCTGTCTGTCTGTCTGTCTGTCTGTCTGTCTGTCTGTCTGTCTGTCTGTCTGTCTGTCTGTCTGTCTGTCTGTCTGTCTGTCTGTCTGTCTGTCTGTCTGTCTGTCTGTCTGTCTGTCTGTCTGTCTGTCTGTCTGTCTGTCTGTCTGTCTGTCTGTCTGTCTGTCTGTCTGTCTGTCTGTCTGTCTGTCTGTCTGTCTGTCTGTCTGTCTGTCTGTCTGTCTGTCTGTCTGTCTGTCTGTCTGTCTGTCTGTCTGTCTGTCTGTCTGTCTGTCTGTCTGTCTGTCTGTCTGTCTGTCTGTCTGTCTGTCTGTCTGTCTGTCTGTCTGTCTGTCTGTCTGTCTGTCTGTCTGTCTGTCTGCTCGTCTGTCTGTTGGTCTGTCTGGCAGGCTGTCTCTGTGCGTCTTGGACTACAGCTCCACTTGTTTCAAAGGGATTTTGTATCTTCCCATCATGACTGACAGGTCTGGCTGCTCCCAAGTCATATTTGGCTGCGTCGTGTGATCCGATGAGCCAGGTCACGTCCTGGAGCCGCCGGGCTCGCAGCTACGGTCCAAATCATACAAAGAACGCCATCACACACGGGCCATGGAATGGGAGAGCGAGAGCATAATATAATTATAATGCCGACTCTGATTTAAATGATCTCATATCATAGGAAATGGATTTAGCTTTGTTTTTCTTTTCTGGGGTGGATTTTTAGCAGTCTGAAAATACATTAAGACGGTACTCAACTCAGTTTATTTTATCTGGAAGGAAAACAAAAGCAAATCTTCAGATTAAAGGAGCCTTTCAGAACTGGCCCCATGCTACAAGACAAGTCCTAGAAACTAGTGATGCGCCAGTACTTTTTCACCGCCAATACAGATTCCAAGTCCTAATCTCTAAGTACTGCCCAATACCAAGTACTGATCCGATCCATCACTGTTACTGTATAAACTTAGACCATTCGTTTGCGATCACTGGACAAACATCAAGGAGATATAATCCTTTTTTTTTTCTCTCACCATCAGAGATTCAACATCTTTCTTTGCATGTGAGTAGCTTTGCTTTGCTCTCTGAAGTGCGACACGTGACTCACAGAATCCGATTTTAGAGTTTAGGGAATTTGTTGTGCGCTTCATGCTCCTAACATGGCATCAAGTTTCAAGTTCAAGTTTCTTTAATAGTTGTCATACAGAAGTACAGAATACTTTTATACAAAATGCTTCTTACTGTTACGCTCCAGAGACTGTGCAAGACAAGATAAGTATGAAATAAAATAACATAGTATAGCATGTAAATTAGAAGTAAAAAAAATGAGGTCACAGTGTTCAGTATAGACATATGTACAATGTTCGATGCAGAATAGACGTAACTGAGTTACCATATAATATACAATACTGTGCAGTGTACTAATATACAATACTATATAGTGCAAGGCAGAAATGGGATGAGGTGCAATTTAGGTACAATTTACAGTAGGTGTACGAGTTGTAGTGCAAATCCTTTATCAATAAATATAAAGTGTGTTTGTGTGATCTAAAGTGTGGAGAGTGGGTGCTGCAGTGTGTTGTTTGTTTAAGTGAGTGTGTGCGTGTGGGTGTGTGTGCTGTGTGCATTTGATGGTTGTTGCATAGTGTTTATTGTTCGTTTAGCAGCCTGATGGCCTGGGGATAGAAGCTTCTTCTGAGTCTTTCTGTGCTCGCCTTAAGACTCCGGTATCGCTTGCCTGACCGCAGCAGTTCAAAGAGGCAGTTGTTCGGGTGGCTCGAGTCCTTAATAATTCTCTTAGCCTTCCCCTTGCACCGCTTGTTGTAAATGTTCTGGAGGGTGGGAAGCCCCCCTCCAATTGTGCGTTCGGCTGAACGTGTCACTCTTTGTAGTCTGCTACGGTCTTGTGCAGTGCTATTCCCAAACCAGGAGGTGATGTTGCCAGTCAGGATGCTCTCTATTGTACATGAGTAGAAGTGCCTAAGGATCTTCTGACTGACTTGGAACTTCCTTAGGTGCCTGAGGAAGTAGAGGCGTTGTCGTGCCTTCTTCACAACACTGTCAATGTGTGTGGTCCATGTCAAATCATCGGATATGTGGGCTCCGAGGTACTTGAAACTGTTCACTCTCTCAACCGGTGCCCCGTCGATGCTGAGGGGGCTGTAGTCCTTGACCCCCGACCTCCTGAAGTCCACAATCATCTCTTTTGTTTTGCTGACGTTCAGGGAGAGGCAGTTCTCCTGACACCACTGTGACAGGTTCTCTACCTCTTCCAGGTAGGCCCTTTCGTCGTTGGCAGAGATCAGGCCCACCACTAATGTGTCATCAGCAAATTTGATGATGGTGTTGTTGTTCCGCTGTGCTACGCAGTCATGTGTGTACAGGGAGTAGAGGAGGGGGCTCAGAACACAGCCCTGGGGGGCCCCTATGTTGAGCGTGATGGATGAGGAGGTGCAGTTGCCTGCTCTTACCACCTGGGGTCTGCCCGTCAGGAAGTCCAAGACCCACTGGCAGAGGTCATAGTTCAAGCCCAGGTCCCTGAGCTTGGCTATGAGTTTGGAGGGGACTATGGTATTGAATGCTGAGCTGTAGTCGATGAACAGCATTCTCACATAGTTCCCCTGCCTCTTGTCCAGGTGTGATGCTGCTGTGTGCAGCACATGGGCTATGGCGTCCTATGTGGACTTGTTGGGGCGATATGCAAATTGCAGAGGGTCCAGGTTGATGGGGAGGGAGGAACAGATGTAGCCCTTCACTAGCTTCTCAAAGCACTTCATGGCTATGGAGGTGAGGGCTACAGGGCGCTAGTCATTGAGGCAAGCAGGCGTAGATTTTTTGGGTACAGGGATGATGGTGGACTTCTTCAGACAGGTGGGGATGACCGCCTGTTCCAAGGACAGGTTGAAGATGTCAGTGAATACCGGGGCCAGTTGGTTGGCACAGACTTTTAGGATGCGGCCGGGGATGCCGTCTGGTCCTGCTGCCTTCCTGATATTCACTTTTTTAAAGATCCGTCTCAGGAAGAAAGAGTTGCTGGGAAGAGAAAGGAGTACATTTGGTGTATGAAATGAATAAGTAAATGAATTAATAAATACATACATGAAAACAAAACAAACATAATTTCACAGACGCCAGGGACGTTTCCAGGCCAAGCGTGGGCACACAGTGACACACGCTCCTAGCGTCAGATCTTTATGATCAAAAGTCCTACTGAGTGCAGCCCAGGGGTCTGTCTGTAACTCTCTGTAATGTTCTACCCTTCACTTAGGTAATGTTGTTGTTAACATAGCAGTCTTTATTTAAAAATGTTCCTGGTGTCCCTGTTATAACTGTAATCTCCACACTGTCCGCCTCTTCATCGGCAATGCCCCTGTGTCTGACAATCTATCAATCTATCAATCAATCAATCTATCTATCTATCTATCTATCTATCTATCTATCTATCTATCTATCTATCTATCTATCTATCTATCTATCTATCTATCTATCTATCTATCTATCTATCTATCTATCTATCTATCTATCAATCAATCAATCAATCAATCAATCAATCAATCAATCAATCAATCAATCAATCAATCAATCAATCAATCAATCAATCAATCAATCAATCAATCAATCAATCAATCAATCAATCAATCAATCAATCAATCAATCAATCAATCAATCAATCAATCAATCAATCAATCAATCAATCAATCAATCAGCCTGCCTGCCTGCCTGCCTGCCTGCCTGCCTGCCTGCCTGCCTGCCTGCCTGCCTGCCTGCCTGCCTGCCTGCCTGCCTGCCTGCCTGTCTGTCTGCCTGCCTGCCTGCCTGCCTGCCTGCCTGCCTGCCTGCCTGCCTGCCTGCCTGCCTGCCTGCCTGCCTGTCTGTCTGTCTGTCTGTCTGTCTGTCTGTCTGTCTGTCTGTCTGTCACATTTGTAAGTTTGTGTTTTTTACAAATTGAATGTAAAGTGAGCTCCCTCTCTCTCTCCCATCTCTCTCCCATCTATCTCTCTCCCTCCCCCTCTCTCTATCTCTCTCCACCCCTCTCCCTATTTCTCTCTCTCTCTCTCCCTCTCCCTCTCTCCCTCTCTCTCTCTCTCTCTCTCTCTCTCTCTCTCCCTCTCCCTCTCTCTCTCTCTCTCTCTCCCAGCTGAAGCAGACCATTGAAGCAGAGCTCAGGCAGAGCGACCTCCAGGTGACGCCCTTCACCCTCACCAAGGTGATCCAGCTGTACGAGACCAAGAGCTCCCGACACTCCACCATGCTGGTCGGCAAGACAGGCAGCGGCAAGACGACCACCTGGAGGACCCTGCAGAGTGCCCTCACCACCCTGCACCGCGCGGGGGAGCCGGGCTTCCAGACGGTCCGGGTGGGTGCAGCTCCTAGCACCGGTCCTTGTGTGCCGTCAGCTAAATCTAGCAATACATACCCCAAGCACCGGTCCCTTAACACCTTCATGCCGACACAAAGGCTACAGACAGCAAGAACCAATTACTGACGACCGGATGTGTATCAGAAGACTGCATTGATACATGTTTTGAAATCAAATCAAATCAAATGTATTTGTAAGCCCTGAAATCACAAGTTAATGTTCCCATGGGCCGGACAAAAAACCCACCATGAAATCCAAAATAAATGTAAAATAAATAAATGCAACACTCCCAGACATACCCCAGCGAAGGTAAGGACATCAAATCAAATCAATAGGAAAAAAGCACCACAGGCGATGTGGAGGAGAGAAACCTTAAAAGGGCCCCCTTCTTGGATGTCGGTGATAATAGCAAATCAGTGCTAAATGCATGTGAACGGGCCGACACTACCAATGTGGATAGGCCCTTTTGGCCGCAGTCATGTCATAACGGCGCGTAATAAGCAGCTTGCGAAGCACACATGAGTTGTGCAGGGTTCGCACAAGGTCCTTGAAGTGCTTGATTTTTTTTTTTTTTTATATAATTTTATTTCCATTTTCAACCAGCATGGATACATACATGATATGGTCAGTGTCAAAATAGAGAATCATCCATTTTGGTTATTTTTTTCGCCCCCCACCCCCACTCCCTCCCACCAGTTCCCTCCCACCAGCCCATCCCCCCACCAGTTCCCTCTCACCAGCCTACCCCCCCCCCTCCCAGATTCAACTCAGACTCACATTAGGCAAACACAAAATGCATCAAACACTTCAGGGTTTTTTAACAAGTCCGAATTATAAAGTTTCGAATAGAAATGTTGGAAACTCTCATTTATTACTTTAGGGTCCTTAGAGGGGTGTTCAGATTGGGTTTCAATCTCAGGGATCATGTGCAAAGCCTCCGATTTACGAATTTGGTGAGCTAAAATCTTGGATGGTTTGTCCCCATGCTCATACCATGACTGTCTGGATCTATGCATCAGCTGTTCCGTCTGCTTAGTGGAGAGTAGATTGAATTCCATTTGTAAGTTTAGTCTTTGTTTATAAAGGTCTGGCGACAGTGCCATTGAGTGCTGCTGATCCAGCTTCTTAATGAGATCTGCTAGTTCAGTTAAGCACTTTTCTTTCTGCTTTCTGATAAACGAACAATACGAAATTATATGGCCCCGTAGAAATGCCTTTAAGCTCTCCCAAATAGTGCCGAATGTTACATCAGCAGTCATATTTGTTTCAAGGAAAATGTCAATTTGCTCAGAAATATGTTGGACAAAACCGTTATCTGACAGTAGTAGAGGACTAAGGCGCCACATGTAAGCCGAGTGCTGGTTTGGAAAGTTGAGCTCTAAAGTAAGGGGACTGTGATCCGAAATTACTATGCTATTATATGTGCAGGTCTTAACACTAGGAAACAGTTTTTGATCAACAAAAAAATAATCAATCCGTGAATATGTTTGGTGGACAGGAGAGAAGAAAGAATATTGTCTAGCTAATGGATAGAGAGATCGCCAAGCATCAACAGCACCATATAACTCCAAGTAGGATTTTAGGACCACAGAGGATTTTGATATAACACGGGATCTTATTGAAGATCTATCTAACACCGGGTCCATTGTGGTATTCATATCTCCCCCAAGGATCAGCTGATGCGTATCTACATTGGGCAAGGAGTAAAGGAATTTTTTGAAGAATGTACTATCATCCCAATTAGGGGCGTATACATTTGCCAAAATTAGAGGGGTATTATATAATGAGCCCACCACTACCACATAGCGACCCTGTGGATCAGTGTTTACACTTGAGACAATAAATGGGGTAGATTTATGAATGAGAATCGCAGCACCCCGTGCTGTATTGTTAAATGTTGAATGGAACAATTGACCAACCCAATTTCTCTTAATTCTCAAGTGGGATGCATTTCTCAGATGCGTTTCTTGAAGAAAAGCTATATTCACCTTAAGGTGCAAAAGATGAGACAATACCTTAGTACACTTGAGTGGACGGTTCAGTCCTTTGACATTCCAACTGATAATGTTGACTTGGCAACCCTTAACTTTCGAGGTTGTAGTGGATGGTGTCACCATCCTGAATCACTGGAGAAAATATGAAAAACCCTGTATACACATTTGCACCCTTAACTTTCGAGGTTGTAGTGGAGGGTGTCACCATCCTGAATCATTGGAGAAAATATGAAAAACCCTGTATACACATTTGCACAGGTAAAATGTATGAAAAAAGAACAGTTGTGTGACCTCAGAGCAAGAGAAGATGTGAAAAAAAAAAAACAAAAAAAAAAACAGAACATAGATAACAACACATTGACCCCCCCTCCCCAATATCCCCCCATGTCATCTCTAGGACAACCAAAAAAAGCCCAAGCTTTTGTAGCTTCTCTCTAGACCTCAATGGAACCCTGGTCCTACCAGGCTAACCTAAACAAACCTTTAGCTAAGCAAACAACAATAATATAAAAGAAAAAGGGTATATCATTACAGTACAGGGAAGATACCCGAAAATATATTTTTGGTCACTACCGTGGTATTTTATATTAGCGAATAACCCCAGTTGTCATAATACATGCATGGAATTTGAAAAAAGAGATGAAAAAGTAAAATAAAAAATAAATTGTGGCTTATACGGCCATTACTTGACCATACTCATGTCATGGTGTTGATCGAATCTTCTCTTTCACAAACCCATAAGCAAACAATAATAATACAAAAGATACCCATTGCAGTGCAGGCAACCTAGAGTATCATGCTTTGTCAAGATACCCGAAAATATATTTTTGGTCACTACCGTGGTATTTTATATTAACGAATAGCCCCAGTTGCCATAATACATGGAGCATGGAGTTTGAAAAAGAGATGAAAAAAAATAAATAGAATAAAATAAAGAATAAAAAATACCTTCAGAAAGAGAGTTAGGAGAACAGAGAAAGAAGAGGGGGTATTAAAAGGACCCCCCCCCCTTTTTTTATTTGTTTTTATCTAAATCTATATAATATTAACAGAGAAGGCATTTCAATGTTCAGTGTCCTTTTGTATTCACAAATAGTCCCACATTATAAAACTTAGTAGGGCCCGATGCGTAAGATGGGAACCAAAAAATAGATAATAAAAAAAAGAGAAAGAGATGGATTTCATTATCTGGTCTGTAACTCAAGTCCAAAAATGAGCGTCTGGGTCCATCTGCTGGACACTTGAATATGGTACAATTTAGGTGGTAATCTACATTAAATTAGGTAACAATAGTCTCTCAATTTCAAAATAAAATAGTGGCTTATACAGCCATTACCTGACCATACTCATGTCATGGTGTTGATCGAATCTTCTCTTTCACAAACCCATAACTAAGCAAACAATAATAATACAAAAGAAAAGGGTATATCCCTATTACAGTACAGGCAACCTACAGTACCATACTTTGTCAAGATACCCGAAACTATATTTTTGGTCACTACCGTGGTATTTTATATTAGCGAATAACCCCAGTTGTCATAATACATGGAGCATGGAATTTGAAAAAGAGATGGAAAAGTAAAATAAAAAATAAATTGTGGCTTATATGGCCATTACTTGACCATACTCATGTCATGGTGTTGATCAAATCTTCTCTTTCACAAACCCATAGCTAAACAAACAATAATAATACAAAAGATACCCATTGCAGTGCAGGCAACCTACAGTATCATGCTTTGTCAAGATACCCGAAAATATATTTTTGGTCACTACCGTGGTATTTTATATTAACGAATAACCCCAGTTGCCATAATACATGGAGCATGGAGTTTGAAAAAGAGATGAAAAGAAATAAATAGAATAAAATAAAGAATAAAAAATACCTTCAGAAAGAGAGTTAGGAAAACAGAGAGAAGAGGGGGTATTAAAAGGACCCCCCCCCCCCCCTTTTTTAATTTGTTTTTATCTAAATCTATATAAATTTAACAGAGAAGGCATTTCAATGTTCAGTGTCCTTTTGTATTCACAAATAGTCCCACATTATAAGACTTAGTAGGGCCCGATGCGTAAGATGGGAACAAAAAAATAGATAATAAAAAAAAAAGAGAAAGAGATGGATTTCATTATCTGGTCTGTAACTCAAGTCCAGAAATGAGCGTCTGGGTCCATCTGCTGGACACTTGAATATGGTACAACTTAGGTGGTAATCTACATTAAATTAGGTAACAATAGTCTCTCAAGTTCGAAGTAAAATAGTGGCTTATACAGCCATTACCTGACCATACTCATGTCATGGTGTTGATCGAATCTTCTCTTTCACGTATGACATGGCCAGATCGGGGTCCTCGAATGATTTCTCCACTCCGTTGAATGTGATCCGGAGTATGGCAGGGAAGCGGAGGCCGAATTTGATGTTTGGTTTGTCATATTCATAAAGAAGGTGCTTCACCGCTGTGAAGGCGGCCTGCTTCCTGGCAATCTCCGGTGCGTAGTCGGGAAAGATAAATACCTGCTTCCCCTTGTAAAATAGTTGTTTCTTCTGATTTGAGAGTCGGAGAATGTGATCTTTGATGTCTCCATGGTGAATCCGCATTATAAACGGCCTGGGTTTCTCTCCATCCCGTGGCTTCTGTGCCAATGTGCGGTGTCCACGGTCCAACCGTGGAGCATCCTCGAGGTCCAAAATCTCCTTCAGCACAGCTGCACAGAATTGTCGTGGATCATCTCGTTCGCTGCCCTCCTCGATTCCAATCAGGCGAATGTTCTGGCGCCGGCTGCGGCCTTCCAAGTCCAAACATTTGTCCTTCAAAGTGTGCATATCCGACTGTAGCCGTCCAACTATAGTTTCCAGAGCCGTGATAGATGAGCTGCATTCTGTAGCATTTCCCTCTATGTCGTCAATGCGTTTAGCATTATGCAAGTTAGCAGACTGTAGAGCGCTGACGGTCGTATGTAGCTCTTGGCGGATCGAAGCTATTTCTTTATGGATAGTGGCTGTCTGTGTATCCATCTTTGCTCCAAGGGTTTCAATAGCCGACATAATCTTATCCACAGACTTCGAATCAATCTCAGGCGGCCCTTGGGTAGTGTCAGTGTCAGACCCCGAGGAGAGTGCGTAATCTTCAGGTGTCTCACGGCTATCGTCAGCCCCCATAACTTTTGTTTGGGCACGTTTTCGTCTCCCACCACGTCGAGTAGACATCGCCGTTTAGTGTATAAACTGATTAAATTCGATTCGCCGAGTGGTGGAAAATGTTATATATAAAAATTAAGCGTAGGTTTAATTCATTCACATGGTATATTAACTTCAATTATGATAGTTGTTTGCTGAGCTTCTGGATGCACAACCTCACATGTCGGCCAAGTGCTTGATTTTTGACAAAAAAAAGTCAAGGCCTGGAATTCCTTGAAAACTGCAAATTTTTTAACAAGGTGCTTAAAAAGTCATTGAAATTTAAATCGACCATTCGCATTAAATGTTTTGTTCGTCCATGATCAAATTGTTCTGAATCAAGCAATCGTTTATTTTTTGTTCTGTTTTTTTTATTTATTTTTTTTATCTTTTTCCCCCTCCTTTTTCCTCCAATTTTCTCCCATCCCAATGTTAGTCGTTATGCCAATTCCCAATCCCCTTCCTGGTCGCTGCGCACTTACCCCCCACAGTCGGTCTGGGAGAGTGGAGGCTACCACGTGCTTCCTCCGACACACGTCCAGCCAATCAACCGCTTCTTTTCACCTGGCAGCGCGGATTCTCACTGAGAGGGCGTAGCGTGTGGAAGGATCACTTCCACTTAGATCCTATCCGCGCTTAGCAGGCGCCCCGACCGAACTGTAGGAGTCGCTGTTTATAACGACCCGGACCCACCCCGCCAGCTTCTCCCAAAGAATAGATATCGTATCGTGATGAAACTGGTGATTCCCACCCCTAGTAGAGTCCATACATCCAACACCAAATCCCATAATTCCTTACATGTAACATGTCTGGCTGTGTGACGTGAACTTGTCAGCATGACAATGACTGCAACTAAATAACACAAATACAATAGGCACATTTGTGACTGTTACAAATATAACACGTTTTATACTTGTGCTACAAGATGTTGGCCTGTGCTACAAAACTATCAACCTCTGTAGCACCAGTGCTATGTGCAAAAAAAGTTTACGTACAGCCCTGCATTGATAAGCGACGGGTGTATTAGACACCATAATTTAAGATATAGTTTAATCGCTCGCAAATGTGCTCGTCCTCCCATTGATTAACATGGTGGCATCCAAGCGATAAATCGTCATATCAGGCTGGCAACCAATGTGTTAATGGTCCTCTATGTTTATATATGTGTGTGTGTGTGTGTATGTGTGATTGATTTT
>NC_140165.1:76642455-76679955 GCF_963971535.1 Notolepis coatsorum
GATCAGAATAGGCCAACAACCTGGCATTCTTGCTGCATTCCTCACCTGAATAAGCATATCAACAATAGTAATGAACTGATCAATCTTTTAGAAAGCTGATTTTATGTTCAGATTTCATTTTTCGTGGCTGGCCAGAATATCCCATACCTCTCTTGCTATAGCCATGTGGCGCAAGGTAACGTTCTCTGGGGGAGGAATGAGGGTCAGCATATCCTCTGAGGGATACCAGTGGAGATCATCCCTCAATGGCCAGAAAAAACGGTTTGCCCCCACTCTATGCACACATTTCACCTGGCAGTGGGTCTCATTCACCTCCTGGATGATCCCAGGGTAGATGGTGTGGTCGTACAGCAGGGCACACCATTTCCCCACAACGCCTGGACTGAGCCATTGCACTTCTTCACATACACGTGTGCTGTGTATGGGGTCTTCTGTGTGGTCATCTGTGGGATTAAAGCTGAAGCTCTCACACTCCAGATTCCCTGTTGCAGAACATATGCAGCTGACATCGTGGTAGAGCATTTTCCCAGGTGAAAGAGTGACCACCTGGTGGAGCCTCATAGTGGACGGTACGGCTGGAAGGTCAGCTGGCATTTCTTTCACTGCATTATCCACAGCTTGCTCCTGAATGTAAAACAATTTCACTTTTGATTGTTCCTTACTCAGAGCTTGGTACAGGGACAGTGCCGTAGGGATATCAACTCCTTGGGTGACAAGCCTGTCGGCCCTCCTCTTCAATGTGACACCCACACCATCTGGGGCACCTTTTCCATGGCTGGCTTCAAAGTAGTTCCATGATCCTCTTGTAAACCCCCTTTTGAAGATTTCAGTACAAAACAGGTACAAATGGCCACGCTGCTTGTACTGTGTGCAGGGTCCGTCGCTAAGAAAATGGATGGTTTTCACATCTGGGAGTTTCTCTCTGATTTCCCTCAGGATGGGCTGCAGGTGTTGCCATATGGCAGGTGGTCCCTTCAGTCTGGATGCTGATACAGTGCAGAAGGAGGTAGGGGCAGATGCCTCCCCCACATAGTAAACCCCAGTGTGCAAAGTGGCCTGTTGGTGTGATGCACCAAAATGGACAGCCTGTACTTCAGTGCTGTACTTGCAGCTGTAGTTCTCTGAGAAGTCGATATGGACTGCACATTCATTTGCAGGGAGGTTCAGCTTCAGGGCCCGTGAGAAAGCATATTGCTGCCTGATGTTGTAGAGATGGCGCCTGAACTTCTGCAGCAAAATTTGAAAAGTTTCCACCAGCTCTTCTTGGGAGCATTCAAATTCTTTTTTCAAAGTGACCTTTGAGGCTGCTCCAGGATAATTTGTGTGCTCTTTGTCCACAGTGGCCCACTGAAGGTAGGAGACACGATCGGTGGCTCTGTAGTGGCTTGTGAGTGTATAGGTATTGTTGCTGCAGTTCTCACATTCCCCATAAAATACATTGCTTGCTTGTGGTGTCACACATGATGGCTTGTGTCAGGCTCTCCAAATTGGATGTGTCAATTATGTGCATCTGGTGAAGCCTTTTGGCAATAAAGCCTAGATTTTCATTTTGTTTGCACATGCAGGTTTCACAATCTGCCAATGTTGGATGCACAATCCAGTAGGGGCGAAGCGTGCAGAACAGTGAGTATGATAGATGGAGGTTGGTGTGCTCAGCCAGGAACTTCAAATGGAGGTGGTTCTTCATTGAATCCATCAGTAACCTTTTCTTTTTTTCTTTTGTCAGCATTTGCTTTTTTCCAGTTGTGATCCTGCTGACATTGTCACGTGAAAAGAACAATCTCACCGTTGACCTCAGTGTAGCAGCTAAACCCTTGTGTTTCTTCCTCTGGTACTTGCAGACATTTTCATTTGCCAGTTTTGTCCACCTTCTCCTTGAAAAACCATAAACCTCCTGTGCCAATCTCTGCAGCCTGTACTTCTTCAGGACTTTGTTGGTGACTATTCCTGCAATGACCTGTTTGTCACTCTCTCTCTTTGAATGTGCATACTTGTCACGTACTTCCTCAGCTACAGCTGTGTGGAACAACAGGGTTCTCCTTAGGGTTGTGCCCGAGATGTGTCGAATCAACTTGTTGACTTTGCATCTTGGAGATGGATTGTTCTTTTTCAAACGTTGGAGTCGCTTTCTGTATTTTGCTGCCCTCTGTTCAGCTTTCCTCAACGTATCCTGTACTTTCTGGAACTCCCTGTTTAACTTTGCTTTGGTAGCCCTCAATGTTCTTCTCCCAGCATCACGTTGCCTAAAAGAAAGATATAAACATAAATTGTCACATAATCATTTCACTTGCATGGACTTTTTCCCAATTGTAGTTTTGCACCAAACAAAGTAATTACCAGGATTAGATAGGCCTAATAATTACTGAGTACATATATCAAGTAAATTAAATGGTAAATGGTGCATTTACTGTATAGCACTTTTATCCAAAGCACTTTACAATGTTTTGTAAAAGATTTAATGATAATTTTTTTTCACTATGTCACTGTCCATTCTACATATAACGTTAATTCACCTTTCTTTACTTAAATATATATCCTCAATTACCTAAACGTATGTCCTGACCTTGAAGTCCCAGGTTGAGAGCTGACTGGGGATTCTGGCCTGACTGGAACGTCTTGACTGACTGGGGCATCAAGGCTGACTGGAGGGGTACACTTTTCCTGGCATCACTCCTATTATAAGCCTTCTTCCATTTTTTTACGCTGGGCACGCTGCTCTCTCATACTGCAGTCTTTTTGCCTTTTCTTCTTCCCTGTTTCTACATCTTTTCTCCACTTCTCTTTCTCTTTTTCTAAGTACTGCTGTCTCCTCTGTTCATCAGCATCACGCCTGGCACGGTAGCACCTCTGCTTTTCAGCAGTGCTCAATGGTGTGGAAGAACTCTGTAGAAATCAATTACATTTCAAACAAAATGTCTATTAACCTTTGATAAAATAATGATTTGGGTAACACCTTACATTAAGTCTGCATTCACTACTATTAGGCACTAATAACATAGTTGTTACTAGTACACGTAAGTACAGTTAGTTACAGATGGAACAAGACATCTAATAATTACAAAGAAATGTGTGTAATTACACATGTTCATGTTCTACTTCTGTAAAGACATACTGCTGAACTGAAGGAGATGCAACCCTGTTACTGTAGTGCAACCCTGTTACTCTAATTATAGTAACAGGGTTGCAAGTAACAGGGTTGCAAATCCATGCTAATGTTAGCTTTTACCTCAGGAAAATATGCTAGCTGAGGAATGTAAGTTACTGTCAATGTCAAGGTTAAACATAGTTATATGAATAAAGAAAGACAAATTTGAAATAAATGTGTCTTATTGTGATAATATGAGTAACAGGGTTGCGTTAGCTAGAGTGACACAGTCAATCAAGGCTGAAAAGATTAGAAAAATATAAAAAGTAGAAGAGAGGACTTACCTTTGGTCTAGCCATTTTGTTAGCAGATGGGTTGATGATGTCATTTCCTGTGTCATGTGACTCACTGTTTTTTTTTCCTCTATCAGGTGAAATAGGTTTCGGTAACAGGGTTGCACACATGTTGTGGGACACAACTTCAGTTCATAATTACTATTATTTAAAATATGTTGATGAGTAAACAAATAGTTTTTATAATTACAAAAGACATATATCAACAATCTAATACCAAAAAAGTATATTTAAAACATATATTTAAATGTTATATTGGACATGCAAGTTGGTCATCAAGAAGGTGGGACAAGAGAAAAGTGCCATTTTAGGGGGTGTTCAAGAGCTATTTGGTATTTTAAATAATATTTTCGAACCACTTTTTCCACAACCATATTTACATTTAGTCTCAGGACAAGTACAAGTTACATAACAAGTGCATGTTTTAGTATTTTGTGTATGGATTGTTTGGAATTTCATGGGTGGGACTGAAAATGTCTGGAATGTCTGGAATGTCCCTTTAAATTGTCCGATTTTAGTCCGGATGATTTCTTATTTTTTTCTGGAGACTTCAATTGCACAGAGAATAACAGGAATCACAATGAACCCCATCCAGCTTCTCAAAGTGCATTAAGACAGCTTGTACACACACACGGCTTGGTTGATGTGTGGAGGAGGTTTCATGGGAATGAGCGCCAGTATACATGGTCTCATTGTAGGGATAATGTTGTCTCCTTAGCTAGACTTGACCGTTTTTATTGTTTTAAACACCATTTTAATGTTTTTAAAATGTGCAAAATATTGCCTGTTGGTTTTACAGACCATTCATTGGTAATGTGCAATGTCTTTATTAAAAATCTGGTGCCTAGAAGTGCGTATTGGCATTTTAATTCAGCTTTGCTCCATGAAAAGGATTTTAGAGATGTTTTTAGTTTTTTTTTTGTCCTGTTTAGGAGTAGGGAGAAGGAGTTCTCGTCTCTTAGGCAGTGGTGGGACTGTGGCAAAATAGAAATTAAAATGCTTTGTCAACAACACACTCTCAATGTAACTAGAGACATCACTACCTCCATGAGAGATTTGGAGACTGAGAGATAGTGGACCTTGAGAAAATGTTTGGGTCCACAGGAAATCAAGGACAGTTTGAAGTCCTTAATAAAAGAAAATGGCTTTAGCTGACCTGCTAGGTGTGAAGGCTCAAGGAGCTTTGTTAAGGTCTAGATTTATGAATGTTAATGCTATGGATGTGCCTTCCAGTTACTTCTTCGGTCTGGAAAAGAAGAATGGACAGAATAAATTCATTCACTCTCTTCTGTCAGAGACGGGGCAGGACATCACTGATGCCAGTCAGATCCGGAGACGGGCCGTTGAGTTTTATTCTGCTTTGTATAGCAGTGAGTACACTGACAATGATGTCCTTCTACAGTCCTTTTGTGAAGGATTGCCCACAGTATCACGGGAGTCGAATGTGCTGCTGGAGAGACCTTTGGACTCGTCAGAGCTCTATTCTGCCTTACAGAGCATGGGTGGCGGGAAAGCCCCTGGTATTGACGGTTTGACGGTGGAGTTTTACAAAGCCTTTTGGGACATTGTGAAAGACGATCTTCTCGAGGTATTCAATGAAAGTCTGGCTGAGGGTGCGTTGCCGCTTTCCTGTCGCAGGGCAGTGATAACCTTACTGCCAAAAAAGGGGACTTTGCAGGACATAAGGAACTGGAGGCCTGTGTCAATTTTATGCAGCGAATATAACATTTTGTCAAAGACCTTAGCAAACCGTCTGAGAGAAGTGATGGATCAGATCATACATCGTGATCAGACGTATTGTGTACCTGGCAGGTCAATATTTGATAATGTATATTTAATTTGTGATGTTTTGGGTGTCTCTGATTCATTGGGCTTGAATACTGCTCTTATTTCAATAGATCAGGAGAAAGCATTTGACCGCGTTGAGCACAATTATCTCTGGAGTGTTATGAAGAGTTTTGGGTTCAGCGATGGTCTCATTGCTATGGTGAAAGTTTTGTATCAGAACATTGAGAGTGTGTTAAAATTCAATGGTTCTCTATGTGCTCCTTTTGAGGTACAGAGGGGCATTAGGCAAGGCTGCGCTCTCTCTGGCATGTTATATGCAATTTCACTGGAACCCATGTTACAAACATTGAGAAATGAGATGAGGGGTTTAGCTATACCTGGTTTCCAAGATAACATTGTTTTGTCAGCTTATGCTGATGATGTAGTTGTATTTGTAAAAAACCAAAATGATGTAAATATATTGGAAAGAATTGCTGACAGTTTTAGGGCTGTGTCCTCTGCCAAAATAAATTGGAGGAAGAGTGAGGCGTTAGCTGTGGGTAACTGGCATAGTAGATTACCTGTGTTACCTCAAAACATGATCTGGAAAAGGGATGGTTTTAAATATTTGGGACTATACCTTGGAAATGACACGATTGTACAGACAAATTGGGAGAATGTGGTGGAGAAAGTAGAAGGAAGGCTGTTTAAGTGGAGATGGCTGTTGCCTCAGATTTCCTATAGAGGCAGAGTCCTGATAATAAATAACCTTGTGGCTTCTACCTTGTGGCATAAGCTGGCATGTGTGGAGCCTCCTTCAGGCATGTTGGTGCGGTTGCAGGCAAAGATGGTTGATTTCTTTTGGGATCGCCTGCACTGGGTTCCTCAGAGTGTTCTGTATTTGCCCAGAGAAGAGGGAGGGCAAGGCCTGATTCATTTAGCGAGTAGGACAGCGACTTTGAGGCTACAGTTCATACAGCGATATCTGTTAGGACCAAGAGATTTAGTTTGGAGAGAAGTTGCCTCTTTTATTCTTCGAAAAGTAAATAGTCTTGGTCTTGATGTATCTTTGTTTTTAACAGACCCGACGACTTTAAGGTTAAATGCACTTCCTCCTTTTTATCAGGGGGTTTTTAAGTGTTGGACACTTTTCAAGTGTATAAGAACTACTTCTACTAAATCGTTGCACTGGTTACTGGAGGAGCCTCTTGTTCACGGTGCAAGAATGGACATAAGCGACTGTGCAAGCCCTGGGCTGACTGGACTGCTGTGTGCTGCCGAAGTGGTACGCCTGAGACAGCTGGCAGACACAGCAGGACCAGAGTTAAAGGATGCTCAGGCTGTGTGTTCGTTATTGGGCCTGAGGTCACAGCGCTATGCAACCAGGGTGCTGGATCTCTGGAGACAGAGGTTGACTGTCGAGGAGCTGGGCATGCTTAGCTTATACAGCAGTGGAGCATTAAAACCGGACAAACAGGATGAGTTTCCAAATGTCTACCTGAGCCCTGTACTGGGAGAAATGTCTGGTCCTCTACTTTCTGTAAAGGATTCAGCATTATACAAAATGGATAGGAAATCATGGTACAGAAACTGTGTCAAATTAATTAATAAGAAATGGCTAAATAACAGAGTGGACACTGTATGGAGGAGCAGGCTGTGTGCAGGTAATGACACTCAACCTGTGTGAAGGGTTTTATATAAACCTCCTTTAAAAAAACAAACGGCAGACCTTCAGTGGAGGATTCTGCATGGTGCTGTGGCGGTGAACGCTTTTGTTTCCATCATCAACCCAGAGGTGGATAATAAATGTCCTTTCTGTGGGTTGACTGAGACTGTTTTTCATGCATTTTTAGAGTGTAACAGGCTTTTAGGGCTATTTGAGCTGCTCACCGACGTTTTTAAGCATTTTGGTGAAACCTTTTCTGTTATTGGTTATATTTTTGGAGCAGGATATAAAAAAGAAAATAAGAAAAAATGGCAACTGCTTAATTTTCTGGTGGGTGAAGCTAAGCTTGCAGTCTATGTAAACAGGAGAAACAGAGTGGAAGATAAACCGGACCAGGATGCAGTGTGGTGCTGAAATGTGAAGGCTAGAGTCTGGCTGGAGTTCAGGTTTTATAAAGCTATGGGAGGCTTTTGCTCAGGAATGGTGTTATGGAAATGTGATTTGTGATGTCTTTGATGATGAATTGGTTTTTAACAACATTATGAATATGTGAAGTTCTATTTTTATTTTTATTTTTTTCTATTGTTTTTTTTTATCTTGAAGATGTAAAGTCTTTTAAAGGCTTGTTGTAAAGATTTTTCATACAGCACAAAATAAAGTACTTTAAAAAATCAAAAAAATCTCTCTCTCTCTCTCTCTCTCTCTCTCTCTCTCTCTCTATCTCGCTATATATATATATATATATATATATATATATATATATATATATATATATATATCTGTCTCTGTCTCTATCTCTGTCTCTCTCTCTGTCTCTCTCTTTCTCTATCTGTCTCTCTCTCTCACTATCTCTCTCTATCTGTCTCTCTCTCTATCTCTCTCTGTATCTATCTCTGTCTCTCTCTATCTCTCTCTCTGTATCTTCCTCTGTCTCTCTCTCTCTGTCTCTCTATCTCTCTCTATCTCTCTCTATCTCTATATATATATATATATCTATCTCTCTCTGCCTCTCTCTTGCTCTCTCTATATCTCTGTATGTCTCTCTCTCCCCCTCTCTTTCTCGCTTTCTCCTCTATCTCTCTCCTCTTCCATCTCTCCTCTCATTTACATTTTACATTTAGTCATTTAGCTGACGATTTTATCCAAAGCGACTTACAAGTTATGTACGACAAGTCATCAGGAAGGGTACAACTCTATCACCTGAGTAACAATGTTCATCAAAGTGTTGCGTGTTACAGTGTAGGTTAGTTTATTAGGACAAGTCCATGACAGTAAGGTTAGTTAGTGTTCGATATCTAAAAAAATAAAAATAATTAGATAATGGTTGAAGAAGTGCGTCTTTAGTCGACGGCGAAAGATTGGATGGGTTTCGGCTGTCCTAACTGGGCTGGGTAGTTCATTCCACCATTGTGGGGCAAGGAATGAGAATAGGTGACTTCTCTTTGATGACCCTCCCGGAGCTTGGATAGGAGTAGGTCAGAGGCGGCCAGAAGATGCAGAGCGTAGGTGTCTTGAGGGTGTGTAGTTAGAGACCATTGACCGGAGGTAGGCGGGAGCGGTTCCCTTTGCCGCACGGTATGCTAGGTCGAGGACCTTGAAGCGGATTCGTGCAGCAATGGGGAGCCAGTGCAGGTACCTAAGAAGTGGGGTGACATGGGCCGACTTATAGGTTTGAGATCAGGCAGGCCGCTACGTTCTGAATGAGTTGAAGAGGCTTGGTGGCAGTGGCCGGGAGACCAGCGAGCAGTGCGTTGCAGTATTCGAGGCGGGAGATGACTGTTAATTGGACGAGGAGTTGGGTGGCTTCTTTTGTGAGGAAGGGGCGGATCCTTCTGACGTTGCTCAGGAGGAATCTGCAGGTTCTGGTTGTCGCTGCGATGTGAGCAGAGAAGTTCAACTGGTCGTCGAGGACAACACCAAGGTTCTTGGCGGTCGGGGACGCGGTCACAGCTGCATTCTCGACTGTGATGGAAAGGTCAGTCAGGGGGGAGGATTTGTCCGGCAGGTGGAGCAATTCTGTTTAGCTTAGGTTCAGTTTGAGGTGGTTGGTCGTCATCCAGGTGGAGATGTCAGACAGACAGGCTCAGAGACGTGGATATCTGAGGGAGGGAAGGAGAGAAAGAGTTGAGTATCATCGGCATAACAATGATACGAGAAGCCATGAGACGTGATAATGTTACCCAGTGATTTAGTGTAGAGGGAGAAGAGAAGGGGTTTTAGGACCGAGCCCTGGGGGACACCCGTCCGCAGGGGGCGGGTGGCCGACAGGGTCCCTCGCCATGACACTTGGTAGGAGCGGTCATTGAGGTATGATGTCAGCCATGTCAGCGCAGAGCCAGCCACTCGCATTCCTGTGAGGGCCGCGAGGAGGATCTGATGGTTGACTGTGTCGAAGGCTGCAGATATATCTAGGAGAATCAGGACAGAGGAGAGGCCTTTCGCTTTTGCTAAGTGAAGCTTTTGCCTCTGTGACCGCAATGAGGGCCGTTTCTGTGGAGTGGCCAGTCCGGAAGCCAGACTGATTAGGGTCTAGGAGGTCATTCTGTAAGAGATAAGCAGTAAGTTGGTTGGATACAGCACGTTCAAGTGTTTTAGAAAGGAAGGAGAGAAGAGAGACAGGACGATAGTTGCCTATGACCGTGGGGTTCAGGGTTGGTTTTTTTATGAGCGGCGTGACTCTGGCTTGTTATAGGGAGGTGGGGACCACCCCCGAGTTGAGTGAGGAGTTGATGGTTACAGTTAGGAATGGGAGGATGTCTGGTGCTATGGTCTGGAGGAGTGGGGATGGTAGCTGGTCCAGCTGGCATGTAGTCGGACGGTTCGACGTTACCAGTGTCAGGGTCTTGGCTTCTGTAATGGGAGAGAAAGATGACAGAGTGAAGGATATGGTTCTCGATTCAGTATTTGGAATGGGTGGGGGTTGGGAGAAGGAGCTGCGGATGTTCTCCACTTTTTCCTCAAAGAAGATTGCGAAGTCTTTGGCAGAGAAAGATGAGGGAGGAGGGGGTGGGGGGGGGGGGAGTGAGGAGGGAGGACATGGTAGCATGCAGTTTGCGAAGATTCTTGGCAGAGGCCTCGATCCTATGGTGAAATAAAGAAGCTTTGTCATTAGTAATGGTTTTGGAGAATGTTAACAAGAGGTTGTGATATTGTGTCGATGTCAGCAGTGAGGCGTGACTTTCTATACTTCCTCTATACTCTCACTGCATCTGTGGGTGGGAGGCATGGCAGTGGAAGTCAGGTCAAACGATTGTAGGAGGGAGACCACTGGGACTGACTGAGATGAGTCAGGCAGGTTGAAGTCGCCCAATAGAAGGAGAGGGGTACCATCTTCCAGTAAGGAGCTTAGAAGCATGTCCAGCTCATCGGTGAAGTGATCGAGCAGACCTGGAGGGCGATAGAGTGTAACAATGGTGAGATTGAAAGGATTAGAGTCAGATACTGCATGATATTCGAGAGAGGAGAGTGACAGTTCTGGGAGTGGTGTTAAGTTTGTAGCCCATGAAGGAGATGTCATGAGGCCAGTGCCTCCACCCCGTCTGGAAGGTCAAGGTGTGTGAGTGAAGTTATAGTTTGTAGATAATGCTGCAGGTGTTGATGAGTTATTGGGGGTTATCCAGGTCTCAGTTAGAGCCAGGAGCTGCAGATTTTGACTATGTGCGTAGGCAGTAATGAAGTCAGCTTTCTTGACGGCTGATTGACAATTCCATAAGCCTCCCCGTACTGTGACAAGTGTATTAGTGGCTGTAGGAGGGTATGAGAGATTAGCCGGGTTGCTAGCAAAATGCCGTGGGTGGGTTGAATCTGTTCTGGAGGAGAAGATTGTGGATATAGGTATGAGACACATTGTGGTGTCAAGAGTGACAGGGAGAAAGGTGAAAGGAGTAGGGAGGAAGCGAGGTAGTAGAGAGTGGAGTGAAAGATAGGATTATGGTGTACTTAGCACTAGGTGGATCGGTGGATCCCTCTGTGAAGAACTCCAGGAAAACTCCTCTTTGTCCCTCTTCGTTTTCTCGACGCTTCGCTGACGCTAAGCCAGCAAGCCTTTAAATCACTAATTACTGCTGTCTAACACCTGGCCCTTAATGGGGCACCTAACAAAACAAAATGGCCGTTTTAAAAACGCCCCTTTAATCAAGTCAGCTGGTTCCTGAAGTCTCAGTTTTAAGATTTCACTAATAACTTAAAATGGCTTACCCTTGGTTTCAGTATAGAGCAATGTTTCTCAGTGAGTGTGTCCTGTCCTTCCTCCCCTCCTCTCTCTCCACTCTCTCTCCACTCTCTCTTTTTTTCTCTCCCTCTATCTACCTCTTTTTTTCTTGCACTCTTACATTCAGGTTTACTTCCCATCTGTCTTGCACCCTTACATTCCACTGCCCCCATCTCTCTTTCCCTTTTTCCCTTTCTGTCTTTCACCCTCTCTCTCCCTCGCACTCCCCCCCCCCCCCCCCCCCCCATCTCTCTCTCCAGACCTGACATCTTTTCTTTCATGTCTGACTCAACACCTTGCTCTTTGCATATCTATTCCCGGTCTCTATCTTTTTCCCTTTGTGCCAATTTCACCTCCCCCTGGTTCTCATTATCCGCCACTTTCTATCTTCTTCTTTTCTCTCTCTCTCTCTCTCTCTCTCTCTCTCTCTCTCTCTCTCTCTCTCTCTCTCTCTCTCTCTCTCTCTCTCTCTCTCTCTCTCTCTCTCTCTCTCTCTCTCTCTCTCTCTCTGTCCCTCTCTCTCTCTCTCTCTCTCCATCTTTCTTATTTGGTCTGCTTATATACATTCTGTCTCTGACCCTGTCCCACCCACACACACACACACACACACACACACACACACACACACACACACACACACACACACACACACACACACACACACACACACACACACACACACACACGTGCGCGTGGCGCGGGCGGGGGCGCACACACACACACACACACACACACACACACACACACACACACACACACACACACACACACACACACACACACACACACACACACACACCATATATACTCACAGGCACACAGACACAAACAGACATATGCAGTGTACCTATGCATGTAATCATGTTCAATCAACATGCTCCCTTCAATTAATTATCTCTCTCTATCTTCCTCACTCTCTATCTTCCTCTATCTCTATCTTCCTTTCTCTCTCCATCTCTCTTTCTATATTCATCCCTCTCTCCTTATCTTCCTCTCTCTCCATCTCTCTCTCCATCTCTCTTTATCTTCCTCTCTTTCTCCCTCTCTATATCTTCCTCTCTCTCCATCTCTCTATCTTCCTCTCTCTTTCCCTATCTCTCTATATCTTCCTCTCTCTCCCTCTCTAACTCTATATCCCTCTCTATCTTCTTCATCTATCTCTATCTTCCTCTTTATATCCATCTATCTATATATCCCTCTCTCTATATCTTCCTCTCTCTATCCCTCTCTCGCTATCTCCCTATCTCTATTTTCATCTATCTCTCCCTATCTCTCTATATCTCTCTCTCTCTCTCCCTATCTCTATATTCCTCTCTATCACTCTCCCTGTCTCTCTATCTTCCTCTCTCTCCATATCTCCCTCTATCGTCCTCTCTCTATCCCTCTCTCTCTCTATTTCTCTATCTCCCTCTCTCTATTTCCCTCTCTCTTTCTTTCTCTGTCTGTCCTCGTTTCTTTCACCAATTCACGCGTTCTAACTTTTTTCTCTCTTTCCTTTTCCCCTCTGGCCCACGGCGACCCTTGACCCCACCCAGGAGTGTCCTCTGAACCCTAAGGCGGTGAGCCTGGGAGAGCTGTACGGGGGGTGCGACCTCTCCACACACGAGTGGTCCGATGGACTGCTGTCTTCCCTGATGAGAGCGGCCTGCTCAGGTACCCAAAAATCTAAACCTTTGACCACTGTTCCCTTTTAATGTACTTATTTAGTTGGAGAGGAACAATGCCTGCTCTCGTGCCAGACACTCCTTTACACAGACTGTTATTTAGGAAACTTAGAAATAAAAAAAGCCGGGCGGTCAGGTGGCGTAGCGGAGATTGCGTTCGTCACCAAGCGCCGGAGACGCTGGATTCGCCTGTTCGAATCCAGCTCACAGCTCCGGCGTTGTCACCAGCTTGGCTGGCCGTTCACACTAATACAATTGGCTGTATTAGAGGGTGGGAGAAGCTGGCGGGGTGGGTCCGGGTCGTTGTAAACAGCGACTCCTACAGTTCGGTCGGGGTGCCTGCTCAGCGCCGATAGGATCTAAGGGGGGTAGTGTGATCCTTCCACACGTTACACCCTCTCAGTGAGAGTCCGCGCTGCCAGGTGAAAAGAAGCGGTTGATTGGCTAGACGTGTGTCGGAGGAAGCACGTGATAGCCTCCACTCTCCCAGACAGACTGTGGGGGGTAAGTGCGCAGCGACCAGGAAGGGGATTGGGATTTGGCATAACGACTAACATTGGGATGGGAGAAAAAATCTGGGAAAAAGGAGAAAAAAAAAAAAGCCAAATCAAATGATTATTTAGACCTAATTACTAGGTCTAGGTCTTACTCAAACCCGCCAACACGTCGCAAAGCAGTATAGTGATGCACTGTATCAATCATATCAATCACAGATTTTTTTTTTTATATATATTGTTTTTAATATTTCCAGACGACACTAATACATGTGGCCATTTTCATAGTTCTGTAAATTATGGATTATGGAATTTATAGACCGTAGATTTATAGCCACTGCTTCCTCTCTTAAGCCCTTGTGTTGTGAAGGGCCAGATTAAACCGAATATATATATTTATTTATATATATATATTTAATTGTATTTGTATATTCTCTAATATTCCCTGATATCCCTTGTATATTCCTTGTACAATATGCATTGAATATCCATTCTAGCCTACTGAACATCCCATAATAGTCTCCATTCTACTATTGGTCGAGACCTTGGTGCCAGGCTGCCATACCCCCCAGACCCAGTTCAAACGTACCGCTCAACATGTACGAACAAGTCCTAGTTCCGCGTAGGAATCTGGCTACCGCACCACTAATGGTACTATTTGTTCATAGTGCGTATATATACTGCGCTAGGACTTCCTTTTTAGTCCAGTTTCTTACCCTCCAATAGAGTGACAGACGTAAAGCCTCCCCGCGACGCCACGTGTGGGAGTAAGGCCAAGTTCGGCCTACCATCGGTATTGAGACATCGTGTATATTAATATTTGAATAGTCATATTTGGCACTATATCGTCGAGTTGGACGTAGTCTATTAAGCTAATAATAGTCTATTCATATGTAGTGCTTCGTGCGGTGAGAATACTATCGTAGTCAGTACCCCCATCGTTTCGGGTAGAACTGGCTGCTTATCCAGGGTGGCCGACCCCATGTGAGGCTGCACCCGAGGAGCCCCAGAGCCGACGAGCGAGTGGACCTGCATGCCGGATTATTCTACCGACGACAGCCCGCCTTCCCAGGCACGGATTATGCTTTGTATACAGTGATTATTCTATGGATAAAGACCAACACTGCCGTGTGTTGGAAACCCCCCCCCCCGGAGAGGACGACAGGTGAGGAGACGCTCTACACGACGAGGTCGCTTCACGTCTCTCCATCGTGGACCGGAGGAAGCCGGCCCACAGAGAGTCCAACTGCTTTCATCTGTGGATCGAGGATCGCTGAGGCACCGAGCCGCACAACCGTGGGTTCTCCCAGGATACTCTCGGCCAGACGGATACAGCCAGACTCTACCCCCCCCCCCCCCCCTTCTCCAGTTGTCTTACAAGCGACCGGAATTCCCCCCTAGTGTATCCAGTTCTATAATCATTAAAGTATCATTGCTATTATTCCTTAAATATTCCAGGTTGTATATTTACCGCCTGCGCCACCAGAGATTGGACGTTCTCTATTGATATACCAACGAATACTCATTTGCCATAAAAGTGCATCCTATTTCAAATCATAAATGTAATTAAGTGATTGCTCTACATACCTTTTGCTATGTATTAATTATTATTAAACGCAAACTTTCGACTTGGTACATTTGTGTTGGATCGTTTCATCTACGTGGGAGTGTTTACCATAATTATTTATGCCTAGTACTGGGTGGCCAGAGTCTAAAGTACAAGAGGTAGTGGTAGTAAGTATCATATCTAACAATACAGTCAGGGAATTGTACCCCTCAGTTACAATTGGTCCTTCGAGCCGGATGGTAATTAGTGTAATATTAATATAGTGTTATTAATATTGAAATGGCCTATGATGAACACTCCACGAAACGATCCTCCTAACCAACGCCCGCAGCGCGAACGACGGCTCCCTCAGTACTTAGAGGCTTACGCTGTCAGTCAACAACCTAGTCTTCTACTAACAGTAAACGCGGTAAAACTAGAAAGTAAAAGTATGTCTAACCCCAACGCCCAGACTACCCCGACCATAGAGGCCCCTACGGGTTCTAATGTAACTGACCAAGCTCACGGTGGGGACCAGTGGGAACCAGACATGACTTCACACCCCGCCAGTACTGAAGAAGTAGTCCCCGATGAGTCCCGGGAGGAATACAACGCTACCGAGAGAGAACTCGGCACGGAAGAAGACGGGGAGAGCACCGTGGAGATAGAGCTCCAAGGCTCCGCAAGGAGTACCCCGAGGGAAGGCTCCCCTATACAACCGCCTTCTCCCAGCGAGGCAGAGAGGACCCTACAGCAGGCCTTCCTCATCAGCCTGAACGCCGCTGCTGAACGCGACCGACTGCAGATCCAGCAGCGGAGCGAAGAAGAGCATATACGTCTAGAAATAAGACGCATTCAGATGGAAGAGAATGTGGCCCGAGACCGAGCAGACAGCCAGCGAGCAGCTGCTGGTGCTCTACGGGACGCAGAGCGCGACAGACAGCAAGCGCAACTAATAGAACAGCTGATCAGACGGACAACACCCTCTCCCTCCGCCAGAGGCTCCAGGAACTCGTCTAGACACACCTCCAGGGCGGCATCCCCTAGCCGAGTAAACAACCCTGAACTTGACCAACAGACGAGGTCTATACCCCCCACAGACCACCTCCCCCCACCGGTCCAAGCGAGACCTAGCAACCGGGAAGGAGCAGCATATCCTGTGGAGAGGCTAAACCAGAGACTACAAGCACTGGATGACCTAACTGAAGACGAAGAGGAAGAGGAGGAGAACCACGCCCGACGACAGCACAGTACTCTACCGGACCAGGAGGTCCGGTACAGCCCAGGCTATACTCCCGCGGAGCTGCGCTACAGACCCCCGACTCTATACACGGGTGAGCACGACGCACGACCCGCACCGAGGAACAGCACCTGGACAAGCGGGCCATGGTACACTGCCAGTACCAGCCCATACCAAGGAGCGGGAGGAGACTCGCCTAGGAGGCCTCTCCCCCAACGCTCGCCGATGTATCCACAGTCAGCGTCATACATTGGCACGCCTATGGTACCCGACTTCACCCAAGAGAACCGGGCCCAGTATACAGAACTCCGCATGTGTCTGGAGACCATGTTGGTGGATGTATTGGATGAACGCCATAAATACGCCATCCTACTGAAGCACTTAAAGGTACCCCGCGCACATAATATAGCGCTCGCCTACGCGACTTCCACCACCCCATACACAGCAGCGCTGGTAGCATTGGACCAGAGGTATGGGCGCATATGGGATTACGTGATCCAGGAGATCCGACACATCGACCGCTTACCCCCAGCAATAGACAATCGAGCACTGGACGACCTGTCCATCAGAGTGCAGTCCCTGGTAGGGATGTTGGGAGCGCAGAGAGAGAAGGGGAGGCATGAACTTTACGCCAACTCAAATGTGGAAAGGATCTTGGAGAAGCTGCCGCCCGCTCGACAGGAGCGTTTTAGGCGGCAGAGAGACCACCGAGACCCGAATGGCCCCGAACCGAACCTCCTCGATCTAGCAGACTTCCTGGCGAGAGAAGTCAGCAGCCTACGGCTAGACACATTCGGACGGAGCACCCCTGGCTCCAGAGAAGGAACCAGACGACTAAATGATGGAAGAAGATCGGTGACTGTGATGCACCAATCGGAGTCAGTACCGAGCAGCAGGAGCCACAGTACCCCCTCCAGAACGGAGAAGTGGAAGATAGTGTGCCCCTACTGTGAGAAAGAACACTGGCTAGCGCAATGTGACTCCTTCCCCAAGCTGAACGCGGAGGAAGCAAGTCAATGGATAAAGTCCAACAAGCGCTGTTTTCGCTGTGCGCGCTCACACATGGCAGCCGAATGCCGCTTAAAGAAAAGGTGCACCAAGTGCGATGGAGCCCATCTGGACATACTTCACGACAGTAACAGACGGCGCCCTTCACCCGCACCATCCAGCAGCAAAGCGAGCGTCATGTACATCGATCCCGCCAGCAGCAGTGGAGCCCGAGTACTCCTAAAAGTAGTGCGTGTGACACTAAGCTACCAGAATAAAGTCCTGGACACTTACGCCGTCCTCGATGACGGGTCAGAGAAGACCCTTCTGCTCGCCTCCGCTGCGGCCCAGCTAGGGCTGCGGGGAAGCGAAACCCAAATGACAATTCGGACAATAAGACGAGATTTGAAGACGATAAAGGGCGAGAATGTCTCATTCTCTATCGCAGCAAGCGGCCAGCCTGAGCGACGGTACCAGATTGCAGACGCTTTCACCAGCCAAGAAATAGGACTGTCGCGGTACACATACCCCGTCGCCAAGCTGATGGAGAAATATGCACATCTGCGCAAGTTACCGATCCCGCTCATAGACAATGCTATGCCGACCCTGTTGATAGGCTCCGACCATGCAGACCTCATTGTCCCGATAGACCGGGTTCATACCGGACCCCGAGGCTGTCCTGCAGCAGTCGAGACCCGTTTGGGATGGACTCTCCAAGGCCCGCTCGCCAAATCTCTCAACCGAAGTACAGCCACTAGATGTCTCCACTCCCGAGTCACAGAGGGAGAAACCGCACTCCTGCAACACGTAGAGCGGCTATGGACCTTGGAACAAATGCCCTTTAAGAACGGAAAGAAAGACATTCGCTCTAAAGATGACATTTACGCCATTCACCTCCTCGAGACAGGGACCAAGAGAGTCCCGGTCAACGGCGTGTTGAGATACGCCACGCCACTCCTGCGGCGAGAAGGAATGCCTACTTTCCACGCCAAGACAGACGCCACAGAACGGTACCTGCTGAACACGGAGCGGCGCTTAGCCAAGAACCCCGCCCAAGAGAGTGTATACCGCGCCGAGATTGAGAAGCTCATCACAGCGGGACACGTCACAAAGATGGACATTAAAGAGGCTGACCAGACCACTGAATCGTGGTACGTGCCTCACCACAAGGTCCATCACAACGGTAAAGACCGCATAGTATTTAACTGCAGCTACCAGATCGGATCCCAAAATCTGAATAAAGAGTTACTGCCCGGTCCCACACTCGGCCCCTCCCTACTCGGCGTTCTACTCCGCTTCCGCCAGGAAAAGGTGGCCATCAGCGGGGACATTAAAGGAATGTTCCTGCAGGTGAGATTAGTAGAGGAGGACAAGCCCCTGTTACGGTTCCTATGGAGAGAGAAGCCAGGAGATGAGCACCCAGCCATCTACCAATGGGAAGTCCTCCCCTTCGGAACGACGTGCAGCCCCTGCTGTGCTACATTTGCACTACAGAAACATGTAGCAGAGGACCCAGCAGCGGACGAAGAGGTCCGACACAGCGTAAAGAACAGCTTATACGTAGACAACTGTCTACAAAGCATTTCAACCCAGGAAGAAGCCGAGGCTCTCCTGATTAAACTCTGCGCCTCATTGATCAAAGGCGGCTTTGATCTCAGGCAGTGGGCCAGCAGCGATCCGCAAGTACTGCGCAGCCTCTCCTCCGAGGACAAGGCAGCCAGCAGCGAGACCTGGATGGCTACAATCCCGGGAGAAGCCCAGGAGATGACCCTGGGATTGGTGTGGCGATTCAAAACAGATTCGCTTCACTACAGACACAAGCCCCTGACTACGGAGCAGGGAAGGCCGGCGGCGGCGCCGACCACCAGACGGAGTGTGTACACAACACTCGCCCGACAATATGACCCGCTAGGATGTATTCTACCGTACACCACCAGGGCAAAAATGATTGTACGAGCATTGTGGGACAAGGACCAGGGCTGGGACGACCCCATTCCCGCACACCTTGCATCCATCTGGAGAGAGTGGGAGATGGAGCTCCACTCACTCCCAGGCGTTAATATGCGCCGAAGCTACTTCCCACCCACGGTGAGGCCAGAGACATGTAAAATGGACTTACACGTCTTCAGTGACGCCTCAGAGGTCGCATACGGATCAGTAGCCTACTTGCGGGCCCAAGAAGAGGGGGGAGAGATCTACACAGCATTTGTCCTCGCCCGCTCGAGAATAGCCCCACGCAAGCAACAATCTATCCCACGTCTAGAGCTCTGCGCAGCCCTAGCCGGAGCGCACCTAGCCACGCTCATCCAACGTGAGCTCACCATACCGGTGTCTAGAACAATCCTGTGGTCAGATTCCACGACAGTACTCGCCTGGATCAAATCGGACTCATGCAAGTACAAAGTCTTCGTGGGAGTCAGAGTCACCGAGATTCAAGACTTAACCGAAGAGTTAACCGGAGAAACAGAGTGGCGCTACGTTGATACAAAACAGAACCCAGCTGACGTCATCACCCGGGGAATGCCCCTAGATGACCTCACCCGTCGCAATGTCTACAGTGACGGCCCAGCATTCCTAAAGCTCCCGGAAGGAGAGTGGCCCACGCCTATCCCGAGGGAAGCCAGTCAAGAGGAGGCTGAGAATAAGAAACCTATGTTCTGTGGATTGAGCACTGTTATCTCCGCAGACCCCAACATAGATGATTGCACTACCATAGAGAGTGCACAACAAAGGACATTCCTACTGCACTACCTACCGTCTCTACAGACCCGCCAGAAGTGGGTAAAGGAGAGAGACAATTTGACAGAAGGAACAGTCGTCATGATTATTGATCAATCACTGCCCAGAGCTATGTGGCCGGCCGGCCGCGTAAGCAAAGTGATCACCGGTGCCGACGGCAAGGTCCGAGCAGCTGAAGTGCTTGTCCAGGGTCGCACTTACACCCGTCCCGTGGCGAGGCTCATAGAACTGCCCCGACTCCCAGACACAATCGATGATGACCATGACCCTATAACCCTATGACTTTGTGAAGTTGACTGACCCCTACAGCAAACCCTTATGTGTAAATAGACAACGCGATTAATCTGTCTCTGCTTAACTGATTAGGTCTGGGACCAATCAGGGGGTGGCTGTTGTGAAGGGCCAGATTAAACCGAATATATATATTTATTTATATATATATATTTAATTGTATTTGTATATTCTCTAATATTCCCTGATATCCCTTGTATATTCCTTGTACAATATGCATTGAATATCCATTCTAGCCTACTGAACATCCCATAATAGTCTCCATTCTACTATTGGTCGAGACCTTGGTGCCAGGCTGCCATACCCCCCAGACCCAGTTCAAACGTACCGCTCAACATGTACGAACAAGTCCTAGTTCCGCGTAGGAATCTGGCTACCGCACCACTAATGGTACTATTTGTTCATAGTGCGTATATATATACTGCGCTACTAAAGTAGGACTTCCTTTTTAGTCCAGTTTCTTACCCTCCAATAGAGTGACAGACATAAAGCCTCCCCGCGACGCCACGTGTGGGATTAAGGCCAAGTTCGGCCTACCATCGGTATTGAGACATCGTGTATATTAATATTTGAATAGTCATATTTGGCACTATATCGTCGAGTTGGACGTAGTCTATTAAGCTAATAATAGTCTATTCATATGTAGTGCTTCGTGCGGTGAGAATACTATCGTAGTCAGTACCCCCATCGTTTCGGGTAGAACTGGCTGCTTATCCAGGGTGGCCGACCCCATGTGAGGCTGCACCCGAGGAGCCCCAGAGCCGACGAGCGAGTGGACCTGCATGCCGGATTATTCTACCGACGACAGCCCGCCTTCCCAGGCACGGATTATGCTTTGTATACAGTGATTATTCTATGGATAAAGACCAACACTGCCGTGTGTTGGAAACCCCCCCCCCGGAGAGGACGACAGGTGAGGAGACGCTCTACACGACGAGGTCGCTTCACGTCTCTCCATCGTGGACCGGAGGAAGCCGGCCCACAGAGAGTCCAACTGCTTTCATCTGTGGATCGAGGATCGCTGAGGCACCGAGCCGCACAACCGTGGGTTCTCCCAGGATACCCTCGGCCAGACGGATACAGCCAGACTCTACCCCCCCCCCCCTTCTCCAGTTGTCTTACAAGCGACTGGAATTCCCCCCTAGTGTATCCAGTTCTATAATCATTAAAGTATCATTGCTATTATTCCTTAAATATTCCAGGTTGTATATTTACCGCCTGCGCCACCAGAGATTGGACGTTCTCTATTGATATACCAACGAATACTCATTTGCCATAAAAGTGCATCCTATTTCAAATCATAAATGTAATTAAGTGATTGCTCTACATACCTTTTGCTATGTATTAATTATTATTAAACGCAGACTTTCGACTTGGTACATTTGTGTTGGATCGTTTCATCTACGTGGGAGTGTTTACCATAATTATTTATGCCTAGTACTGGGTGGCCAGAGTCTAAAGTACAAGAGGTAGTGGTAGTAAGTATCATATCTAACAATACAGTCAGGGAATTGTACCCCTCAGTTACACCTTGGGTTCTGTCCATCACTCAGCCCTCAGATCTGCACCGGCTTCTATAGAAAGCCATCGTTGGAGTTCTTCCCCCTTATAGTTTCATACCCCTAATTTCTATGCATGGCATCCATAAAACATCTGCACTGAACTCTACTACCGTATTGTGCTCTACTACTGCCGTGGTTCTTAACCGGTGTGTGACCCCTAAAAACAGAGGGTTGCCTGTTTACCCTTCGGGGGGGGGGTATCTGTCAAACTGAATGGACTTAAACTGACCTGTACTGACTGGTTTGAACCGGCTGGCTGGCTGGCTCACTAATCCTCCGTGCTGCAGGCCAGGATGGAACCAGAGGGATTCTGGGCACTAACCTGCCAGCTCCACCTGGCTGCCATGTCCAGTCCCTTGGCATTAGCCTCCATTCAAACACAAACTAGGGAGGAAAGTTTTACACTAGCCTGGATGTGCCAGCCATAAGGGGAGGGGGGGGTTGTACAATATTGTATAATATGTGCGTATAAAGCTGCTGTGTATAGGGAGCTCCTGCTCAGACAGATTGAAGCTGTCTGTGGACTGTGTGGACTCAATCAAATAGTTGAGTTTATTGAGTAAATAATAATAAATACAAAAAAAAACATAATCTTTCCCCCCGAAGATTACACATAAAAGTATTGAAAATGCTAATCCTCTTCATCACACACACCACATACAGATAAATATACAGTCTAATAGACAAATCAGTCCAATTGTTTGTCCTTCCACACGTGAATGAAGCGACATCTAGTGGTTATTCAGGACCACGGTATGTTTTGTGAGTGTATGGTAACTGTAGCCGTGAGAGCGGAGTGACTGTGAGCGCCTTTCATTTCCCCCTGTGATGATGACTAATGGTGGCTGACTCATTCAGCATGACAACAACAACACCATCTGGGCTCAAAGGGTCTTCACTGGGTAGGATCCTAACTATCAATTAGATGTTCTAATGGGCTAGGATGGGGCTAGCCCCACGCTCAGCGAGAACAACTGAATGAAGCGTTTATTATAGTGTTGCTTGGCCCACGTGGGCTTACAACATGCTATCCCACATTTCACCAGGTGTGACGGCAATTATGAAAAGAATCTGGAAAAACAGTAGTATACAGTATATCCTCTAAATATTCATATTTGACATCCAGTACACTATATCAAACTGGTGACAAAGGGTTTCCGGCCCTTTGCAGTGATCATTGAGTTACTTTGCTGTTGTGTTGTGTGTCTGATGTGTTCTGATGTGTTACACCCGGACCGGTGTAAAAAGTGGCTGGGGGGGCATTATAAATGAAAATATCATATCATATCATATCTAGGGTTGGGTACCGTTCACATTTTAACCGGTACCTGTAAATTAATAGCGGTACCCCACGGTACCTTTTGTCTGTACTTTAGTCTCTAAAAATGTAATCTACCTACCTCAGTTGTAAAAACAAAATTCCAAACTTCAAATGATGTATTATCACAATTTGTTAATATATATATAATATATAATATTGCAGCGAGTGTTGTCTGCATCTAGCTTTGTAAAGTGTAACCACACTTGCGACCATTTTCAGCTTGCCATTGCCCTGACTGCTTTGTTGTTGAATCAAGTAAAATCCTAGGTAAGCGTGTAATGTGCGCGTGAACGTTGACGTGAACGTGCGGCACACTTCATAGGTTTCGTTTCACGGTGTGGTAGTTTCTCAGGCAAAATGTATTTACATGTACAAGGAGCAGGCGTCCGGCAGACAATAAAGTAAAGCACTGCAACATACATTCTAGCTCACAAAGGTTGCTGCTCTTCGCCTGCAGAGGGGGAGGGTAGGTGATATAAAGTTGAGTTAGCACATAGGACACAACCGACTTCTGTCTCACTTCCCCAGGCCGAAACTGAGATACAATAGACTAATAGAAACGGCTTGTTGACTAAATACACCTACACAATAGAATGCCCCTTTCCCCCCCCCCCCCCCCCCCCCTGATAAGACTTTTGGGCTGGTGGAAGACAATGGGGGCTGACACCAGACCTGTTTTATTACTTCCCCCAACAGAAACTGCCAAACTGCAGCTGTTAAAAGTACAGTTGGGTCCTCCAGCAAAACGATACCTTAAAAGGCTTTCCGGGACATGTCTATTCAAAGAGACAGTCACCTAGTTTCACCTAGTTTCAGCCAATCAAACGTGACGTTAGGCTAAAAACGGTCACGAACATGGGTGCTCCAATCGGAAGCTCTCTGGCTCATAGAAAGACCCGCCCTCATGACGCAAAGTCTGACGTATCCTAGAGGGGAGGAGTTTAGTCTTTAAAGTACGCGGTTCAGATCAAGATAGACAGAATCCCACCAACAACACGGATCGAGCAACACCCACTCTACATTCTTCCCCCTACTGGACGGAGGACCGCGGCGACGCATTGAGACGCATACCATCGACCATCGAAGAAGGAGCCGAGACGAGATTGATGCTTTTTAGTTAGTTAAAGTGAACTTTAGACTGAGTTCTGACGACCCTTGGCATAGCGACTGCATCCGGCAGGACTCATTGCATTGTTCTTTCAAATCTTTGATTTGTAAATTGTCATTGGATCCCATTAAAAACGGATTCTTACATTAAATCCTCTCGATGACTCTTTCTTCAAAAGCCGCCTCTTTGTTGCCGTTGTGTAAAACCATTTCCTGGTTTTTTAAAGTACCACAGGGCTTTTAAGGTTTACACACAACGCAGAGTAGAATTAGCAGATTAGGTTCTGAGTATTCAGGACAAGAATAGCCCAGTTGGTGACTTCAACGGTAAACAGAACGTTGACGTCATCGGACTCATCGAAAAAACGAAATGTGGCACCGGTGGATCTCACGTGAATCGGTACTCGATAGTACCGACGTGATTTCTGTCGGTACCCATCCCTAATCATATCATATCATCAACACCAATGCACTAATCTCATAATTATGCTGTATACAGTAGGGATATACAGTGTACATGAGTCAAATAAAGAGTGTATTGGTGTCAGTGAGAATACGTTTGAGTTTATTAAAGTGTTAAATCTACAAAGAAACAACTGGTTGATAATAAAAATAAAATACAAATCAAATGTGTAGACCACTCTAAAAAGAGTTTTGAAAAACTATACACTATATATATAGGCTACAGTATATATATAAAATAAAATACAATCTTCAATTTACAGTCAAAAAAAGTATCTTCATTACCACAGAAAGAAGCAGGAACCAAACAAGCTAACAAAACGTTAAAGATCCTCTCCAGTTGTATTTTAAACCCTTCAAAAATCTTCCATATTGAATAACAATGTATATAACTATGCTTTTTCCACCAAATTGTTCAATATACTATTGAAAATGGCTTAGCAGCATCTCTACACCTTCACCCTCATTGAGATTGTAAGGATCTATGAATATGCTAATTGAAACAAGCACTTATTGATATTCAACGGGAATTCCAAGTCGGCAGCGTAATATTCTTTTCCTACTCACAGGGTTCGCACAAGGTCCTTTAACTAACAGTCAGTTATCATTTGTAATACTTACCTCCACACTGTCTGCAGCAGGTCTCTCCGTTCATGGAACAGCGTGTCCGTATCAATAGTCTATGAACGCTACGCAAAGTTCAAGTTTCAAGTTTCTTTATTAGTTGTCATACAGAAGTACAGAATACTTTTATATAAAATGCTTCTTTCTGTTTTGCTCCAGAGATTGTGCTAGATAAAAATAGATAAGTATAAAATAAGTATAGTGAGTGTAACTGAGGGGTACAATTCCCTGACTGTATTGATAAGTATGGTATCATTAAACCACTACCGCTTTATGTACTTTAACTACTGGCCATACAGTACACAATATATGAATATGATGAACACTTCCCACAATGAAATCGGTTCCAGTCAAAGGTATTAATCAAGTATTTAATGGAGCAAAAGGTACATATGATACTTATATTACATTTGATTGCACTTGTAAGGCAAATGAGTATTCGTAGGCAAATCAACACTGAATGTCCATTCTCTGGTTATACAGGAGGCAAGTATACAACCTGGCTCTTAGGGAATTATATCTATGGTACACTTAATGATATAGCGGGATATACTGGAAGGGGTCCTCCCGGTTGTAAGCCGGCAGGGGGGGTAGGAGAGCTGTCGGTAGTAGAACGTCTGGTCAACGATATCTAGGGAGACTTCGAGTACAGAAGACAGTGCGATAGACTCTTGATCCGCAGACGAATACAGCTTGGTTCTCTTGTAGGCTGTAGCTCCACAGTGAAGAAAGCTAGGCGGCCTCAGGCTCTCTGAGCGCCGACTCGACCTTGACTCCTCTCGGGGGTAAATCCAACACTCACAGGCGTCGGCGATTATCCGCTCCACAAATCACAGTACCAAAGCAAATATATATTCCAGCCGCACAGGGCTATGCAGACGTCGGGTAGGTAATCCAGTGTACATGTCCATTCGGTCCTCGCCTAGATCTCCTCGGATGAAAGCGCCATGTGGTCGGCCCAGCCTGGATAAGAATCTAGCTAACACGAGGAAGCGTTGGAGATGCTGGTCACTTTAGAACTCTAACCGCACGATGCACCATACACAATAGACTATTATTAACTTAATAGAAATACGTCGCACTCGACGGTACAGTGCCAAACTCTGACAATTCAGTTATTAATTCGCACGCGGTCTCAATGCTATTCTGGGGCCAAACAGGCCATACTTCACCGCACGTCGTATCGTGGGTGAGGCTTCACGTTGGTTACTAAGTTTCTGACTAAGTGCCTCTGTATTCACTTACGCCATATTTATATGCACGGTGAACAAATAGTGCCACTCTCATTTCTGTCGCCGTATCCCTGGGCAGGGCCGGGGCTAGTACAGACATGTCTTGTCGGTAACTTTGAACTTGACTCCGGGGGCTGGTCCCCTGGCGCCTGGTCCTTTGTCCAATAGGAGAATGAACTATTATGGGCTATAGTAGGCTAAAGGGATATTCCGTGTATATGTACAAGGAATATACAAGGGATATCAAACGATATACAAATACTATTCAATATATATCAACAAATAAATATATATACTCGGTTTAATCTGATCCTTCGTAACAGCTGCCCCCTAATTAGTCCCACCTAATTAGCTAAGCAGAGACAGATTAACCGCACTGTCCACTACTCAATGTCTGCTGTGAGGGTCAGTCAATTCACAAAGTCATGGGGTCATGGTCGTCATCGATGGTATCGGGGAGCCTTGGCAGTTCTATTAGCCTCGCCACGGGTCGGGTGTAGGTCCGCCCTTGGACGAGCACTTCAGCTGCTCGGACCTTTCCGTCGGCACCGGTGATCACTTTGCTTACGCGGCCAGCCGGCCACATAGCTCGGGGTAGTGACTGGTCGATAATCATGACGACTGTTCCTTCTGTCAAATTGTCTCTCTCTTTTACCCATTTCTGGCGGGTCTGTAGAGACGGTAGGTAGTGGAGTAGGAAGCTGTTCCAAAACTTGTCAGCCAATACTTGACTGTACCTCCACATTCTTCGGCCGTTCGCTTCTTCAGGCCTGTACATTGTCTGGGGTAGCGCGGGGTCCAGCCGCCCAATCAAGAGTGTGTTGGGGGTGACTGGGTCGACATCTGCTACATCACTTGAGACGTAACCGAGGGGCTTTGAGTTCAATACTCCCTCGATCTCCGTGAGGACTGTCATTAAGACTTCTTCAAGCACGGCGTACAGGGCTGTCTTGATGGAACGTACTTCTCGTTCCCAGGTTCCACCGAAGTGAGGTGCGTTCGGGGGATTAAACTGGAAGTCAATCTGGGATGGAGCGAGGTGGGTCTTAAGTTCTGGGCCCATAGCTTGGAAGCTCTCTCTCAGCTCTCTTTCTCCGCCTTTGAAGTTTGTCCCGTGATCAGACAATAATGTAGACGGTTTTCCTTTCCGTGATGTGAATCTTCGGAAGGCCATAAGGAATGAGTCTGTGCTCATGGTTGGAAGGAGTTCGATATGTATGGCTCGGGTGGTCATGCATTTGAATACAATACCCCACCGCTTCTCGGTTCCTCTTCCTTTCTTTATATACAGCGGGCCGAAACAGTCCATACCGGTGGAGTGAAAGGGCTTGTCGCCGAGTCGGAGGCGACAGGGAGGTAGGTCTGCCATCCGGGGTATACTGGGCTGTGCTCGCCACTTACGACAGTCTAGACAGGTTCGCTGGAAGCGCCGCACTGCTTCTCTCCCTTGCAGTATCCAATAACGACGTCTGATCTCCGCGAAGACTCTCTCTGCCCCTGCGTGGTGCACATCCTCGTCGTATTTCTTTATGATCAGCTCTGTGACCTTGTGTCGGCTGTTCAAGACTATCGGGTACTTGACGTCATCCGGTAAGTCTGGGGCTCTCCGCAGACGACCACCCACTCTGATGAGACTATGGGCGTCGCTCTCGGGTGCTAGGTGGAGCAGTCTGCTGTCTGATGGGACAGGCTTTGCTCCCTGTAGACAGTCTAGCTCGTCGGGGAACGAGTCTCTCTGGGCTCGTTGTAGTAGAAGAAGTTCTGCTTCTTCGTAGTCAGCTGCTGAAATGTCAGTAGTGGGCTGAACCTCTGGGTGGTGCCACAGAAATGTCTTTAGCTGCGCACTCTCTAGGGTGAGGCAATCGTCTATGTCGGGGTCTGTGGAGACGAGTGTGTTCAATCCACAGAACATAGATTTCTTGTTTTCGGCCTCCTCTTTACTCGCCTCCCGTGGGGTGGGTGTAGGCCACTCTTCTTCCGGGAGCTTGAGAAACTCTGGTCCGTCACTGTATAGGTTGTGACGGGTGAGGTCATCCAGGGACATTCCCCGGGTGATGACGTCAGCTGGGTTGTGTTTTGTGTCCACATACCTCCAGCTCGCTACTTCTGTTAACTCTTGAATCTCTGTGACTCTGACTCCCACGAAGACCTTGTATCTGCACGAATCAGACCGGATCCATGTGAGTACTGTCGTGGAGTCTGACCACAAGATTGTTCTTTGCACCGGAATGGTGAGTTCACGTTGGATTAACGTGGCGAGCTGCGCTCCTGCTAGGGCTGCGCAGAGCTCTAGACGCGGGATAGATTGTTGCTTTCGTGGGGCTATTCTTGAGCGAGCCAGGATGAAAGCAGTATGTATTTCTCCTCCCTCCTCTCGGGCACGCAAGTAAGCCACCGAACCGTAGGCTACTTCGGAGGCGTCGCTGAAGACGTGTAGATCCATCTTGCATGTCTCTGGCCTCACTGTGGGTGGGAAGTAGCTGCGGCGTATGTTAACACCTGGGAGTGAGCGGAGTTCCGTCTCCCACTCTCTCCATGTGGATGCAAGGTGTTCGGGTATGGGGTCGTCCCAGCCCTGGTCCTTGTCCCATAACGCTCTTACAATCATCTTTGCCCTGGTGGTGTAAGGTAGAATACATCCCAACGGGTCATATTGTCTGGCGAGTGTTCTGTATACACTCCGTCTGGTGGTCGGTAGTGCCGTCGACCTTCCCTGCTCCTTGGTCAGGGGTTTGTGTCTATAATGGAGCGAGTCTGTTTTGAAGCGCCAGACTAGTCCTAGTGTCATTTCTTGGGCTTCTCCTGGGATGGTCGCCATCCAGGTCTCGCTGCTCGCTGCCTTGTCCTCGGGGGAGAGGCTGCGCAATACTTGCGGGTCGCTGCTGGCCCACTGCCTGAGATCAAAGCCGCCTTTGATCAGGGAGGCGCGGAGCTTGAGTAGAAGAGCCTCGGCTTCTTCTGGCGTCGAGACGCTTTGCAAACAGTTGTCCACGTAGAAACTATTTCCTACACTTTGTCGGACCTCTTCATCTGCTGCTGGGTCCTCTGCGACGTGTTTTTGCAGTGCAAACGTAGCACAGCATGGGCTGCATGTGGTTCCGAAAGGGAGGACTTCCCATTGATAGATGGCTGGTTGCTCATCCCCGATCCTCTCTCTCCATAGGAACCGCAGCAGGGGCTTGTCCTCCTCCACTAGTCTCACCTGCAGGAACATCCCTTTGATGTCGCCGCTGATGGCCACCTGGTCCTGGCGGAAACGTAGTAACACGCCTAGTAGAGAGGGGCCGAGTGTTGGGCCGGGCAAGAGCTCTTTATTCAGATTTTGTGATCCGATCTGGTAGCTGCAGTTGAACACAATACGATCCTTGCCGTTGTGGTGGACTTTGTGGTGCGGCACGTACCATGATTCGGTCGTCTGATCGGCCTCTTTAATGTCAATTTTCTTTATGTGTCCCGCTGTGATTAGCTTGTTAATCTCAGCGCGGTACACAGTCTCTTGAGCGGGGTCTCTGGCTAGGCGCCGCTCTGTGTTCAATAGATACCGCTCCGTCGCTTCTTTTGTGGCGTGAAAGGTAGGCATACCCTCTCGCCTCAGGAGTGGAGTTGCGTATCTCATCACTCCGTTGACGTTGACTCTCTTTGTCCCTTGCTCGAGGAGGGCTATAGCGTAAATGTCTTCCTTGGAACGAATGTCTTTCTTTTCGTTCTTAAAGGGCATTGTCTCTAGTGTCCATAGCCTCTCGACGTGCTGTAGGAGAGTGGTGTCTTCTTCTGTCACTCTGGAGTGGAGGCAGTTAGTGGCTGCTGTTCGGTTAAGAGACTTAGCGAGGGGGCCTTGTAATGTCCATCCTAGGCGGGTCTCGACTGCTGCAGGACAGCCTCTGGGTCCTGTGTGGACCCAGTCTATCGGGACTATGAGGTCTGCATGGTCGGAGCCTATCAGCAGGGTCTGGGTGGCACCGTCTATGAGCGGGATAGGTAGTTGGCGCAGGTGCACATATTTATCCATCAGCTTGGCGATGGGGTAGGTGTACTGTGATAGGCCTATTTCTTGGCTGGTGAAAGCATTAGTAATCCTATACCGTCTCTCTGGCTGCCCGCTTGCTGCGATAGTGAAGGAGACATTCTCGCCCTTTATCGTCTTTAGATCTCTTCTTATTGTCCGAATCGTCATCTGGTTTTCGCTCCCCCGCAGCCCCAGCTGGGCCGCAGCGGACACGAGGAGAAGGGTCTTCTCTGACCCGTCGTCAAGGACGCCGTAAGTGTCCATGACCTTATCTTGGTAACTCAGTGTTACGCGGACCACCTTTAAGAGCACCTGGGCGCCCCCGCTGCTGGCGGGGTCAATGTACATAACACTTGCCTTTGTGCTGCTGGAAGGTGCAGGCTTTCTTCTGTTACTGTCGTGTAGGACATCTAGGTGGGCTCCGTCACACCGACTACACCTCTTCTTTAAGCGGCAATCGGCTGCCATGTGACTGCGCGCACATCGGTAACAGCGTCGGTTGGACTTTATCCATTGACTCACTTCTTCAGCGGTCATCTTCTTGAACATGTCACATTGTGACAACCAGTGTTCCTTTTCGCAGTACGGGCACACCATCTTCCACTTCTCTTTCATCGAGGGGGTACTGTGGTTCTTGCTGCTCGGTACTGATTCTGATTGGTGCATGACAGTCACCAATCTTCGGCCATCGTTTGCTCTCCTAGGTCCCTCTCTGGAGCTTGGTGTGCTCCGCACGAACGTATCCAATCGTAGGCTGCTGACTTCTCTCGCCAGGAAGTCGGCTAGGTCTAGGAGGGATGGCTCGGGACCGTTAGGATCACGGTGGTCTCTTTGCCGCCTGAAGCGCTCTTGTCGGGCGGGCGGCAGCTTCTCTAAAATCCTCTCGACATTAGAGTTTGCGTATAGTTCGTGCATACCCTTTTCTCGTTGCGCCCCCAGCATCCCTACCAGGGATTGTACTTTGATAGACAGGTCGTCTAGTGAGCGATTGTCTGTTGCTGGGGGTAGGCGGTCAATATGCCTCATCTCTTGTATTACGTAATCCCATATGCGTCCATATCTTTGGTCGAGCGCTGCTAGAGCCGCTGTGTATGGGGTAGTAGAGGTGGCATAGGCCAGCGCTATGTTGTGCGCTCGGGGCACCTTGAGGTGCTTCAATAGGATAGCATACTTGTGGCGTTCATCAGCTACGTCAACCATCATTGTCTCTAAGCACATCCGTAACTCCGTGTACTGTGCTCGGTTCTCATGGGTGAAGTCTGGAAACGTCGGTGTGCCAATGTATGACGCCGTAGATGGCTGGCACATCGGTGAGCGTTGGAAGAGAGGCCTCCTAGGCGAGTCTCCTCTTACGCCTCTCGGTGGGCTGGTACCGGCAGGGTACCATGGCCCGCGTATCCAGGTGCTATTCCTCGGGACTGGTCGTGCGTCATGCTCACCCGTGAATAGAGTTGGGGGTCTGTAGCGCAGAGCCGCGGGGGTAGAGCCTGGGCTGTACTGGACCTCCTGGTCCTGTGGAGTACTGTGCTGCTGTCGGGCTTGACTCTCCTCCTCTCCCTCTTCTTCTTCTGTCAGGTCATCTAGATCCTGTAGTCGTCTATTTAGCCTCTCCGCGGTGTACGCCGTTCCTTCCTTGTAGCTGGGTCTCACTGGGACCGGTCGGGGAAGGGGTTCGGAGGGGGGTATAGGCTCTCTCTGGTGGTCGAGTTCAGGGTCGCTTGATCGGTTAGGGGAGGGTGCCCTTGACCCGTGTCTTGACGAGGCCCTGGAACCCCGTGCGGAGGGAGGGGGTGTTGCCTTGGCGATCAGCTGCTCCATTAGCTGCGCTTGTATTCTGTCGCGCTCTGCTTCTCTTTGGGCACCGGCAGCGGCACGCTGGGTGTCGGCCCGGTCTCTTGCCATATTCTCTTCCGTCTGAAGGTGTCTAATCTCTAGACGTATACGATCTTCGTCGCTCCGTTGCTGCGCTTGAATGCGTTCTCTTTCCATGGAAGAATGTTCGCGCTCACTAAGCGTCTGTGCTTGGAGTCGATCGCGCTCTGTTGAGGCTGCTAGGCTGGCGAGGAACGCCTGTGCCAGCATCTTGTCCGCCTCGCTGGGGGAAGACGCTGGTTGAGGTGATCCGCTCCTGGCAGTACTCGTTGGAGATGCGTTCTCCTGCGGGGAGTCCTGGAGCTCTATCTCCGCGGCGCTCTCCTCATCTTGTACCGTGCAGAGTTCCATCTCTGGAGGGTTGTCTTCCTCCCGGAGCTCTCCGGGGACTACTTCTTCGGTCTTGGCGGGGGGTAAAGTCGTGTCGGTTCCCTCCTGGTCCCCACCGTGAGCTTGGTCGGTTACATTAGAACCCACTAGGGCCTCTGTGGTCGGGGTATCCTGGTTGATAGGGTCGGACATAATTTTACTTTCTACTTTTACCGCGTTTACCGTCTGTAGAAGGCTAGGTAGTATACTGGCAGCGTAATCCTCTAAGTACTGAGGTGGCTGCCGTCTACGCTGCGGGCGATCTACTTTAGGAGGACCGTTTTGTGGAGTGTTCATCATAGGCCATTTCAATATTAATACCATTATATTAATATTACACTAGTTACCCTCCGGCTCGAAGGACAAAATTGTAACTGAGGGGTACAATTCCCTGACTGTATTGATAAGTATGGTATCATTAAACCACTACCGCTTTATGTACTTTAACTACTGGCCATACAGTACACAATATATGAATATGATGAACACTTCCCACAATGAAATCGGTTCCAGTCAAAGGTATTAATCAAGTATTTAATGGAGCAAAAGGTACATATGATACTTATATTACATTTGATTGCACTTGTAAGGCAAATGAGTATTCGTAGGCAAATCAACACTGAATGTCCATTCTCTGGTTACGCAGGAGGCAAGTATACAACCTGGCTCTTAGGGAATTATATCTATGGTACACTTAATGATATAGCGGGATATACTGGAAGGGGTCCTCCCGGTTGTAAGCCGGCAGGGGGGGTAGGAGAGCTGTCGGTAGTAGAACGTCTGGTCAACGATATCTAGGGAGACTTCGAGTACAGAAGATAGACTCTTGATCCGCAGACGAATACAGCTTGGTTCTCTTGTAGGCTGTAGCTCCACAGTGAAGAAAGCTAGGCGGCCTCAGGCTCTCTGAGCGCCGACTCGACCTTGACTCCTCTCGGGGGTAAATCCAACACTCACAGGCGTCTGCAATTATCCGCTCCACAAATCACAGTACCAAAGCAAATATATATTCCAGCCGCACAGGGCTATGCAGACGTCGGGTAGGTAATCCAGTGTACATGTCCATTCGGTCCTCGCCTAGATCTCCTCGGATGAAAGCGCCATGTGGTCGGCCCAGCCTGGATAAGAATCTAGCTAACACGAGGAAGCGTTGGAGATGCTGGTCACTTTAGAACTCTAACCGCACGATGCACCATACACAATAGACTATTATTAACTTAATAGAAATACGTCACACTCGACGGTACAGTGCCAAACTCTGACAATTCAGTTATTAATTCGCACGCGGTCTCAATGCTATTCTGGGGCCAAACAGGCCATACTTCACCACACGTCGTATCGTGGGTGAGGCTTCACGTTGGTTACTAAGTTTCTGACTAAGTGCCTCTGTATTCACTTACGCCATATTTATATGCACGGTGAACAAATAGTGCCACTCTCATTTCTGTCGCCGTATCCCTGGGCAGGGCCGGGGCTAGTACAGACATGTCTTGTCGGTAACTTTGAACTTGACTCCGGGGGCTGGTCCCCTGGCGCCTGGTCCTTTGTCCAATAGGAGAATGAACTATTATGGGCTATAGTAGGCTAAAGGGATATTCCGTGTATATGTACAAGGAATATACAAGGGATATCAAACGATATACAAATACTATTCAATATATATCAACAAATAAATATATATACTCGGTTTAATCTGATCCTTCGTAACAGTGAGTATAAAATAGAAGTCAAGTACGTAGACAAAAGTGTTACATATATACAATGTACAATGCAGAGTAGAAAAGTAACTGAGTTACAATACAATATACTATATACTATACAGTACAATGCAGAAATGCGATGAGGTACAATGTACAGTAAGGTGTAATGAGGTATGGGTTGTAGTGCAAATCCTTTGCCAATAAATATAAATATAAAGTGTGTTTAGGTGTTTTAAAGTGGGTAAACATGTTGGCACGATTTGGAAATGCACAAACCACTGTTTTTATCTTTTGGATAACGCTAAGCTAACAAACTTCTCGCAGTAAAACGTGGACTATCCACACTCCACAGCTTCCAGCTTCCTGCAAGAAACTCTTCTCTGTGTCATTGGCACAGAAACAGGCACTTTCGGTGGAGATAGTTGGTGGTTTTGACTCGAGCACCCTCAAAAACCACCAGAGTTCAGTTGAAACGGAGAGTAATTTCCACCTTTTTCGTGTCAAGGAACCACCATCTGAGGAGATATCGGTTGTTCTGTATGATTAAAGGAACCACCATCTGAGGAGATATCGGTTGTTCTGTAGGATTAAAGGAACCACCATCTGAGGAGATATCGGTTGTTCTGTATGATTAAAGGAACCACCATCTGAGGAGATATCGGTTGTTCTGTAGGATTAAAGGAACCACCATCTGAGGAGATATCGGTTGTTCTGTAGGATTAAAGGAACCACCATCTGAGGAGATATCGGTTGTTCTGTAGGATTAAAGGAACCACCATCTGAGGAGATATCGGTTGTTCTGTATGATTAAAGGAACCACCATCTGAGGAGATATTGTTGTTCTGTAGGATTAAAGGAACCACCATCTGAGGAGATATCGGTTGTTCTGTAAGATTAAAGGAACCACCATCTGAGGAGATATCGGTTGTTCTGTAGGATTAAAGGAACCACCATCTGAGGAGATATCGGTTGTTCTGAATGATTAAAGGAACCACCATCTGAGGAGATATTGTTGTTCTGTAGGATTAAATGGACGCTTCACCAAAAAACAATGCTGATTTATTTTGCACATAATTATTCTCACACACATCCAAAAGCTCTAAAGAGTTTATTTTGTTATTGAGAGTACACACAACACAAGGATTCAATGTCCCTGATGACATCACTGCTGGCCATAATCAAACTCATTTACTTTCAATCGTTTAATGTGTGCAAAACTCTTTTGGATGTGTGCAAAGTAAATTGGTGAAGTGTCCCTTAACTAATTCCGTGCCAACCACGAGTATAGTCGGGTTAACTCGCCATGCGTTCCGTGCCAATCACGAGTATAGTCGGGTTTTAATCGTTATTTCTTTTATTAGCGATATCCATTCATTTTTCATCCATCCAGCCTGACGTTATCATTGGGAATGGGTCTGAGCTCGCAAAGGGCAAATACCGCCGCCTATCGTCTCCCGGATGGTATTGCACATCATTGGATTGGATTGGCTGGGACTGTGCATCTAAAAAACAAGTCCGGTCCAGGTTTTACTTCTCGGGCATGCAGCTGGATACCATTGCATTGAGTCCCCCCACTGGGAGCATCGTGGATCATTGTGTTTTGGACTATAACGTTGGATCAATGGACGCGATCAATATTTGGAATGGCGATCAGGAATTGGATTCATCTTTTTGCATGACATCAGATGTGAGGTGAGGTAAGGCCTTTATGTTACGAATCTTGGGGTAATCAGATGTTCCTATCACCGCCATCGGAGCGTGTCTGTGTGTGTGTGTGTGTGTGTGTGTGTGTGTGTGTGTGTGTGTGTATGTGTGTGTGTGTGTGTGTGTGTGTGTGTGTGTGTGTGTGTGTGTGTGTGTGTGTGTGTGTGTGTGTGTGTGTGTGTGTGTGTGTGTGTGCATGCCGTTAGCGCCGACCAAAGTACTTAGAAGCGATTTTTCAGACCCCGCTTCTCTTCGTCCATGAGGACACACTATCGATAATCTAGCGTTTATTTGAAAACGATTAATAAATCAGCCGAAAAATTCGCGGATTTCTCTGGAATTACTAGAAATCTCCAAAACTATACTCGTATTCAAAACGGTATAAAACGGAAATGTACAGATGAAAAAACAATCCGTTTCGTACATGTTGACTGCAAGCAAGTCATTGATAAGCGACACGTGTATTAGACCCATAGCCATAATTTAAGATATAGTTTAAGCGTTCGCAAATATCCCCATCCTCCCATTTGTGATGGTTTCATGTGGGTTAGGAGAGGAGACCCCACTTGCAGGTAACACGAGCAGAGAGAGAAGAAGCTGAGACGACGTACTGAAGTGACAGGCTTTTACTGAGCAGATTCAACAAGGATACACGTTACAAACGGTAGCAAAACAAAAGCTAACTGCAAAACCCGGAAACAAACTATACACAGCAAAGCTGGCAAAAAAGGTGGACTTAGAGAGGAACGGACTCACAGGGAATATAAGTGACAAGAGGTGAGTACGTGACCGAAACCAACTATGTGAAACAATACACTGAAACAAGGCAATGGTGCGACAAGGAATGTGAGAAACGGACAGCTCTATATACACTGCCCTGTGATTACTAACAAGTGCCAGCTGGTGTAAGGCCAAGCAGGTGAACACAGAATTAGTCAAAGAAAACTCACAACATTGTTAAAAGCATGTGTACAGGAATATCTAAAAGGAAACATATGTAAACAAACCATCCTTAAAGGAACATACATATGTAAAGATGTTAAACACTTAAAAAGATGTGTAAAGGGAATGAGCCTTAGAGGAAACACAAGTAAAGTATTAACACTTATAAAAACATATGCAAAAGAGATGAACCTTTAAAGGAAACGTATGAAAAGATAAACCTATTAAAAACACAAGCTAAAACGCACCACACAACATGAACAGAGAAAACACAGTAGCATTAATAATATCCATATGACCTAGGACTACAGGCCTGATGATAAGGTCCAATATCTGGAGCTGCTGCGTTTGGCCACCAGAGGGCGGCAGAAAACGACTGTTCATATTGTTCAAGCATGATCCCTGGCTGGGACCATGACACCATTGACTAAAGCGCTGGCACGGAAAGGGCCATCAGCAGAGGGCGCTGTTGCCCCGGAATGAGTTAAGTACAGAAATCCATAGCTGTCTATATACTGTTAACAATAGTGGAGAAAGTGAAACCCATGATTAGAGTC
>NC_140165.1:76683892-76738892 GCF_963971535.1 Notolepis coatsorum
TTTGGTTGCTGCTGTGCTGTATACTAAACATGTGTGACTTTAAACTGGGGTCTTTAAACGTTAATGGTGCTAGAGAAGATGGTAAAAGAGCTTCCCTGTACAGCCTGATCAGGGGCAAGAAGCTAAATGTTACTTTTCTTCTCACAGCACGGTTGAAAAAGAATCTGACTGGAAGAAGGAGTGGGGTGGGGGAGCTTTCTTCAGTCATAAGAGTAGTAGCAGTGGGGGAGTTGGCATTCTTTTTTCTAGAGATTTTCTACCTGCTTCATGTGTTGTTGATGAGATCATTCCAGGCAGGTTGCTTAAACTCTGTGCTGTATTTGAAAATGTAAAGATGTGTTTTGTAAATGTATACGCTCCAACGGTGGGGTTGGAAAGGTTATTGTTTTTGGATAAATTAAAAAATACTCTTAGTGCTTGTAGTAGTGAGGAGTATCTGTTTGTGGGTCGTGATTTTAACTGCACTGAAGATCCTGTGTTAGACAGGAATCATCAGGAGCCGCATGCGGCTTCTAGAGCCTGTCTTATACGACTGGTTGAAACCATTGAACTGTGTGATATTTGGAGATATCTCCACATTAATCAGCGGCAGTATACCTGGGCTCATTCCAGGGATAATTATTTATCGTTAGCCAGGCTTGATCGTTTGTATTGTTTTGAACATCACATGAGTGTGGTCACAAGCTGTTCCATAAGTCCGGTGGGTTTATCTGACCACTCCCTTGTCCAGTGTTCCATTTTTATAAAAAATTTAAAGTGTAAAAGTGCATATTGGCACTTTAATGTCTCTCTGTTGTCTGACAATGGTTTTAAGGATGCTTTTAGTTCTTTTTGGGCTGACTATAGGCAAACTAAACGTGACTTTAGTTCACTGCAACAGTGGTGGGATGTAGGTAAAGTACATATTAAACAGCTTTGCCTACAGTACACTCTCAATGTTACAAGAGACATGGCCAGGTCTATGAGAGCTCTGGAGAGAGAAGTGATGGAGATGCAGGAGTTGGCAGGCTCCACTGGAGAAAGAGAACATATTGAAGTTTTCAAAAGGAAAAAATCAGCTCTGTCTGACCTGCTGGGTATCTCTGCTAGGGGTGCTCTGGTTAGATCCCGTTTTCAAAACGTGGTCCAGATGGATGTTCCGTCTCACTTTTTCTTTGGTTTGGAGTGCAAGAATGGCCAAAAGAGGCTGCTACACTCTCTGAGGTCAGACACTGGGCAGATGCTGCATGAGACAGCCGACCTCCGTCAGTGTGCGGTTGGTTTCTACAAAGAGCTCTATAGAACTGAGTACCAAGAAGAGCCGGAGGTGGCACGGTCCTTCTTTGAGGGCCTCCCTAGAGTCTCAGCTGAGGACGGCGCAGAGCTGGAAGCACAGCTGTCAGGCCAAGAGCTGCTAGAGGCTTTGCAGAGCATGCAGAGTGGGAAGGCGCCTGGGATAGACGGTCTCCCGGTTGATTTTTACAAGTCTCTCTGGTCTGTGATTGGTGAGGATCTTTTGAGTGTCCTCAGTGATAGTCTGAGAAAGGGGAGGCTGCCTCTGAGCTGTAGGAGAGCGGTCATCACTCTCCTGCCCAAGAAGGGAGACTTACAGAACATCAGGAACTGGCGTCCAGTGTCTTTACTCTGCTCAGATTATAAAGTGCTCTCAAAGGTACTGGCAATGAGACTGAGGAAGGTGATGGAGCAGGTCATCCATGTGGACCAAACCTACTGTGTGCCCAGCAGGTTGATATCTGACAACATTACGTTGATTCGAGATATTTTGGACCTCTCTGGTGTTTTGGGTTGTGAACTTTGTCTGATTTCTCTAGATCAAGAAAAGGCTTTTGACCGAGTTGAACATCAGTACCTGTGGAAAGCAATGCAGGCTTTTGGTTTCAGCTCTGGGCTTATAGCTATGATCCAGGGCCCTCATGCATCAACGTGGACTTTGAACTTGACCTACTTCCACACGTAGGCACGGAATGTAGAACTAGCGTACGCACAGGGAAGTCGGCATTCATCACACGTGCATACGCAGGCTCTATGGTCCTCCGTGTTGATGAATACCACTTTGTTCTACCGTCAATGCTCGTGCATGATTATCCATATATGGTCATGAAAATGAGGAAACACCCCCCATGGGATGTGAAATAATGGACCGACCCGAGCGGGACTCCGAGAAACTCCACGGAGAATTCACTGCTGTCGAACCAAGAAGACACTATCGCGTATTATGATTTATGGGATAAATAAAAGGCGGACTTGTAAACGGTGATGTCAGATATCAACGGCTCCCTAAAACCATTGCTGCAATTCTGCCTGGACAGCTCAAAATACTAATAAAGACCGTTCGTTGACCACTGTTTGGCGCTGGTTGTGTGTCATTATAACCGTGCTGTATGAATGCCTTTATTAGTTGTGTTCGATTGGCTATATGATTTTTAGAGGCATCTATTTTGTTGTCGGCTAATAAAGACCGCGCTGGAATATGACTGCCTTTTCCCGTGTTGTTTGATTAATACCCACGGATTAAAGTTCTCCTCAATTCTATTCCAAATTGCGATGGATCTCCCGTCAATTTTCTACCTGCTGCATATGATTTCTAGAGGCATACTACAATCTATTTTGATGTCAGTATTGGGTAGCCTATATAAACAATATAATACGAGAGCATAGAACAATGAATCTCACTGCATGTATGATGTATCCTGCCTTTCAATACATGAACTTGAATCCCATCATATAGTCTGTCCACTATCTGCATGGTGTCATTGCAATGCGTTTTCTATTCTTTCTTGTACAGTAAAAAGGGGGAAGAACACTATATTCATATGACTTATTCTGCTTACAGCTTCGAAATTCCACTTGTTTCGTTTAACGTAAAGCCTTTTAAATATAATCAAAACGTTCCCGTGTTTCGGCGGTCTGTGCGCAAAATAATAACGAGTTGAGCTTTATGATTTATGATGAATTGAAAATGGGGGACCCTGATGTAAACAAGACGAAAGTTGGTCTGCATCCCCAATTAACAATTGTATGTACTGAGCTGTACTGTACTGTACCCATTCTGCAATCTGTTAATGAACTTTTCAATCAATCAATCAATCAAGCTACGCGGAGCGCAGTCAGTCAGTAGCCTACACCCCGTATATTCCGATAACGCTATATAAACCATGAATGAATGAATGAATGAAAACTTTATTAACAGATTGCAGAATGGGTACAGTACAGTACAGCTCAATACATACAATTGTTAAGGGGATGCAGACCAGAGAAAGACTTTCGTCTTGTTTACATCAGGGTCCCCCATTTTCAATTCATCGTAACATATATGACATGCTGCATTCATTCTGAGAGAAAGATCTATTATTCCAAATGCTATTTATAGGGTTTTGACCATAATTACACTACTGTTGCTATCTTACAATGAACTATAATGAACTACGGTTCATACAGAACATCCAGTGTTATTATGCACAGAAGCTCATTTCCTTGTTGTAATAATATATTCTACCACTGGGAGCTAGGTACGCCAGGTCTGAAATGTGCGTAGATGTACGCACGAAGTCAAGTTCAAATCGAAATTGATGAATCCCACTCTTTGCTTAGAAATGATCGTACGCACGGGTTACGCACAGATCTGTGCGTAGAACACGTTGATGCATGAGGGCCCAGGGCCAAAACCCTATAAATAACATTTGGAATAATAGATCTTTCTCTCAGAATGAATGCAGCATGTCATATATGTTACGATGAATTGAAAATGGGGGACCCTGATGTAAACAAGACGAAAGTCTTTCTCTGGTCTGCATCCCCTTAACAATTGTATGTATTGAGCTGTACTGTACTGTACCCATTCTGCAATCTGTTAATAAAGTTTTCATTCATTCATTCATTCATGGTTTATATAGCGTTATCGGAATATACGGGGTGTAGGCTACTGACTGACTGCGCTCCGCGTAGCTTGATTGATTGATTGATTGAAAAGTTTATTAACAGATTGCAGAATGGGTACAGTACAGTACAGCTCAGTACATACAATTGTTAATTGGGGATGCAGACCAACTTTCGTCTTGTTTACATCAGGGTCCCCCATTTTCAATTCATCATAAATCATAAAGCTCAACTCGTTATTATTTTGCGCACAGACCGCCGAAACACGAGAACGTTTTGATTATATTTAAAAGGCTTTACGTTAAACGAAACAAGTGGAATTTCGAAGCTGTAAGCAGAATAAGTCATATGAATATAGTGTTCTTCCCCCTTTTTACTGTACAAGAGAGAATAGAAAACGCATTGCAATGACACCATGCAGATAGTGGACAGACTATATGATGGGATTCAAGTTCATGTATTGAAAGGCAGGATACATCATACATGCAGTGAGATTCATTGTTCTATGCTCTCGTATTATATTGTTTATATAGGCTACCCAATACTGACATCAAAATAGATTGTAGTATGCCTCTAGAAATCATATGCAGCAGGTAGAAAATTGACGGGAGATCCATCGCGATTTGGAATAGAATTGAGGAGAACTTTAATCCGTGGGTATTAATCAAACAACACGGGAAAAGGCAGTCATATTCCAGCGCGGTCTTTATTAGCCGACAACAAAATAGATGCCTCTAAAAATCATATAGCCAATCGAACACAACTAATAAAGGCATTCATACAGCACGGTTATAATGACACACAACCAGCGCCAAACAGTGGTCAACGAACGGTCTTTATTAGTATTTTGAGCTGTCCAGGCAGAATTGCAGCAATGGTTTTAGGGAGCCGTTGATATCTGACATCACCGTTTACAAGTCCGCCTTTTATTTATCCCATAAATCATAATACGCGATAGTGTCTTCTTGGTTCGACAGCAGTGAATTCTCCGTGGAGTTTCTCGGAGTCCCGCTCGGGTCGGTCCATTATTTCACATCCCATGGGGGGTGTTTCCTCATTTTCATGACCATATATGGATAATCATGCACGAGCATTGACGGTAGAACAAAGTGGTATTCATCAACACGGAGGACCATAGAGCCTGCGTACGCACGTGTGATGAATGCCGACTTCCCTGTGCGTACGCTAGTTCTACATTCCGTGCTTACGTGTGGAAGTAGGTCAAGTTCAAAGTCCAGGTTGATGCATGAGGGCCCAGGTCTTGTACAGAGACATTGAGAGTGTACTTAAGATTAACGGTGGTTTAAGTGCGCCTTTTGAAGTTCAGAGGGGAGTGCGACAGGGCTGTTCTTTATCAGGAATGTTGTACTGTCTGGCCATAGAGCCGCTGTTACACAGATTAAGGACTCATTTGTCGGGTTTTTCTTTTCCGGGTTTTGACATAAAATTCAAACTGTCTGCATATGCTGATGATGTCATGATTATGGTAAAGTCCCAGCACGACATTAACATTGTACAATCAAATGTGAGGGCTTTTGGTACTCTCTCCTCTGCTAGGGTGAACTGGCAGAAGAGTGAGGCCTTAGCAGTGGGTAAAGGGCCAATTGATGGACTTGTGTTACCTGGAGGCCTGACTTGGAAGAGGGGAGGCCTAAAGTACTTGCGGATTTATCTTGGGGATGAGGTATTTTCTTCCAAGAATTGGGACGGTGTGGTAGAGCAAGTGGAAAACCGGCTGAAGCGATGGAAATGGATTCTTCCAAAACTGTCGCTGAAAGGTTCAGATTCAGATTCAGATTACTTTATTCGCCATTTCATAGTTTTCAGGTACAAAATGGAACGTGTTTTGGCATTACAGTGCATACTTTTTTCACATTTAAGAACAATACAACAGTAAATAGATTATTTTAAGTAAAGTGCAAGACAGGACATAACAGTGAGACAACAATAAGACTGTGAAAGTGCGGTGGTTGGGGACATGGATACAGTGCAACACAAAGTACAAGTCCAGAAGTCCAGCCCTAGCAGCTCGCCATAGAGGGGGGGGGGAGCAGGGGGACACCTGACTCGTTTATCAGGCGAGCTGCTAAGGGGAAGAAGCTCAGTCTGTGGCGGGACTTTAGTGTCTTGGGGAGCTGTAGCCGCCTGCCGTGGGGGAGCATGTTGAAGAGGTTGTGACCCGGGTGGGCGGGGTCTGCCATGATCTTCCTCGCCCTCCTCAAGGCCCTGGTGGAATGTAGGGACTCGAGGGAGGGAAGGGGGCAGCCGATCACCCGCTCCGCCGAGCGAATCACCCGCTGCAGCTTGGCCTTGTCTCTGACCGTGGCTGCAGGGAACCAGGTGATGATGGAGAGGGTGAGGATGGACTGGATGATGGCGGTGTAAAACTGGACCATCATGGTCCTCGGCAGCCTGAACTTCCTCAGCTGACGTAGGAAGTACATCCTCTTCCGGGCCTTTTTATTGAGAGCGATGGTGTTCAGCTCCCATTTTAGGTCCCGGGAGAGTGTCATGCCGAGGAAGCGGCAGGACTCCACAGAGGCCACCGGGGTGCCTCCCAGAATGATCGGGGTGGGGGGGGCTGCCTTCCGCCTGAAGTCCACTACCATCTCCAATGTTTTCTGGGCGTTGAGGTCCAGGTTGTTGCAGCTGCACCAGCTCAGCAGCCTCTCGATCTCCCTCCTGTAGGCGGACTCGTCCCCCCTGGTTATGAGACCCACCAGGGTGGTGTCGTCCGCAAACTTCAGGAGTTTTACCGAGGGGTGCAGAGAGACGCAGCTGTTGGTGTACAGGGAGAATAGTAGTGGGGACAGAACACATCCCTGTGAGGAGCCAGTGCTGATGGACTTGGGATCGGAGATGTTGATTCCCAACTTCACCCGCTGTGACCTGTTAGTCAGGAAGTCCGTGATCCACCTGCAGGTAGAGTCCGGCACCTGCAGCAGGGACATCTGGTGCTCCAGGATGTGCAGGAGTATGGTGTTGAAGGCCGAGCTGAAGTCCACCAACAGAATCCTGGCGTAGGTCCCTGCAGTGTCCAGGTGTTCCAGAACATAATGCAGAGCCATGTTCACAGCATCGTCCGTGGAACGGTTGGCTCTGTATGCAAACTGCAGGGGGTCCAGGAGAGGGTCTGTGGTGGACTTCAGGTGGGCCAGGACAAGGCGCTCAAAGACCTTCATGACCACAGACGTCAGGGCGACCGGTCTGTAGTCGTTAAGGCCTGTGACCTTGGCCTTCTTGGGGACGGGGATGATGGTCGAGGCCTTAAAACATGCTGGGACCCGACACAGCTCCAGTGAGGTGTTAAAAATGTTAGTGAACACTGGGGACAGCTGGTCGGCGCAGTGCTTCAGGGTGGCGGGTGAGATAGAGTCAGGACAGGTCGGGTCCTTATTATCAACAATCTTGTGTCCTCCATGCTGTGGCATCGGCTAGCATGTACGAACCCGCCGCTGAACCTACTGTCTAAGGTGCAGGGGTTGATGGTGGACTTCTTCTGGGACCGGTTGCACTGGGTCCCGCAGAGTGTCCTTTTCCTGCCCAAGGAGGAAGGGGGACAGGGGCTTGTCAACTTGGCAAGTAGGGGAGCTGCGTTCAGGCTCTGTTTCATTCAGAGACTCCTGACAGGACCGGCTGATCTGGTCTGGAGACCTGTGGCCCGAGCCATACTGGAGCGGTGTGGTGGGCTAAGTCTGGCTGAGCCAATGTTCCTCATGGATTTAAAGGGATGTACAATGAAAAACCTGCCCCGTTTCTACAAGGGACTGTTAACAGTGTGGGGCTTGTTTACGAAAGAGAGACTGAAGGACGGTGGCTCTTTGTACTGGCTTCTGAGGGAGCCGGTGGTTCATGGGACTCGTTTTCAGGGTGGGGCTGAGCCAGCACTGAGGCAAAGGCTGTGTGAGGCGAAGATGTTCACGTTGGGCAATGTGCTGGAGGTGTGCGGTCCCCTTTTTGATAATGCTGCCAGTCTGGCCTCACAGCTGGGCACAAGGTCTGTCAGGGTGATGGGCCGCCTATTGGGAGGCTGGAAACAGCAGCTGACTGATAATGAACTGGAAATGTGTGTTGATTATTGTAATGGTTAGTTATTGCCTGCTGTAAATGATTCTTTTCCTGAGGTGAAACTTATCCCTATTTTTAAATGTGATGGTTGTCTGTTAGAGGTGAGCAGTGCTGCTGATTGCAGGCTGAGCACCATGGTGGGCAAAGCTATGTATTACCTGTGTGTTAAAGTGTTGAACCAAAACAGGCTGAAGGATAGGGTTGACACTCCATGGAGAGCTCATCTGGGCCTACAGGAGGCTCAGAGGCCTGAGTGGAGAGCGCTATACAAACCACCATTAACTAAAAGAGTTGGGGATTTACAGTGGAGAATTTTACATGGTGCAGTTGCTGTGAACGCTTTTGTCTCTGTGATTAATTCTGATGTTGAAGACACCTGTCCTTTCTGCAAAGAGAGGGAAACAGTTTTTCACTGTTTTTTAAAGTGTGACAGGCTCTTGGTTTTTTTTCAGTTCCTGACCCGCATGTTTGTGATGTTTGATGAACATCTTACTCCAGAGATGTTTATTTTGGGGTACAGGTACAGCAGGAACTTCCTGCTGGGTCAAGCAAAAATGGCCATTTATCTAAGTAGGAGGGAAAAGATTGAGGATTCGGTGCTGGTAGATACCACTATCTTGTTTAGAGGTATGGCAAGGTTACGAACAGATTTTCATTTTTACAAGTTGACCAGCAATGTAGCAGAGTTTGAGATGATATGGTGTTACAAGGAGGTGTTGTGTACAGTTGTGGAGGAGTTGGAGTTGGTTTTTGGCTTTGTTCTGATGTGAAGTTTGTCTTTTATTTTTCTTGATTTGATTTGCTGTTCTGTGTTTTGCAGTATACATTCTGATGTATTGTTGATTGCTGAGTGAGAAAATAAAGTTGTGTTTAAAATCTCTCTCTCTCTCTCTCTCTCTCTCCCTCTCTATCTCTCCCTCTCTCTCTCTCTCTCTCTCTCTCTCTCTCTCTCTCTCCTCTCTCTCTCTCTCTCTCTCTCTCTCTCTCTCTCTCTCTCTCTCTCTCTCTCTCTCTCTCTCTCTCTCTCTCTCTCTCTCTCTCTCTCTCTCTCTCTCAGCTGGTCCAAACTCAGACATCACACCGCTGGCACACAGTACTGATCTACTGGGATGCTCTGGAGCACACTTGTACAAACATGTGAAAACAAACATACATACATTCATAAATGTTCAATTGCACACATACACACACCTACACACATACACACATACACACACATACACACACATACACACATACACACACATACACACATACACACACATACACACACTTTGGCACACCTTTGCAGACATTGGTACAAACAATGCAAACAAACAGAAGCAATCGTACACACAGACACACACAATCACACACCTACATGCTCACACACACACACACACACACACAGACACACACACACACACACACACACACACACACACACACACACACACACACACACACACACACACACACACACACACACACACACACACACACACACAGAGACACACACACACACAGACACACACAGACACACACACACACACACACAGACACACACACACACACACACACACACACACACACACACACACACACACACACAGAGCGAGTCCACAGAGTGAAAGCAGTTGTTTTTCTCTCTCGTTTCATGTTTGTGTTGTTGGTTTTTCTCCCTCGCGCCAGGCGTCCGTCCTCTCCGCCCCGCCGTGGGGACAGTGGCTCCTATTTGTCTGTTGGTTGGTTCTGTCTTATTTGTCTTGGTACCAATTCACTCTTTGCCATGGCCACCATTTTGTGCCTGTTATTGGCTGTGTGTACTGTGTGTGTGTTGTGCTATCCGTGTGATTGGCTGTTGTATAAACACAGGCACAAAGACAGAGATAGATAGATGTACACAGTCATACACACACACACACACACACACACACACACACACACACACGTAAACATGCAGATATACACACACGCACACACAAAGCTATGTCCAGCTGTAAACACTGGTGTGTGCAAAACTAACATTCTCATCCTCTCAACACACACAATAACACACTCACACACACACACACACACACACACACACACACACACACACACACACACACACACACACACTCACTCACTCACTGACTCACACTCACACTCACACACGCACTCTCACATACACACTCACTCACGCACTCACTCACACACACACACTCACGCACTCACTCACTCACGCACTCACACACATACTCACTCACTCTCTCACTCTCTCTCTCACTCACTCACTCACTCACTCACTCACTCACACACACACACACACACACACACACACACACACACACACACACACACACACACACACACACACACACACACACACACACACACACACACACACACACACACCTTCCCCTCTGCCACCACAGAATATGTCACTACTGAGTTACATCATCCACTACTGTGTTTCTAAATCTCTTTAGTTTCATCCTGCAGCGCTGCATGTATTTATAGAGACTTTAGTTTTCCTCTTATAGTGTTTCCCCTCCGAGCTTGTCTCTCCTCACAGCAGCTGTCATCCTCTGATCCCCCCCCCCTCCCACTGGGTCTCTGTCTTCACCCCCCCAGTGCCCTCCAGTGCCATCGTGTCTTAAGACCACCGTGCCCATCCTCTAGGGCTGAACAACTTGTAATATCTATATATTATATTATAAAAAATATATGTATCATTTTTGTGTCATTCCAATTTGAAGTTGATGTGATTTTTGCAGGGATCTATACCAAAAGAGAAAGAAATACGTTTTCTTAAGTCTCCTTTTATGGACTACAAATTGTAGGCATCTTGCATGGACATAGTTGCGTAACTCTTTTTTCAATGGCACTTTAACTCACATTTAGCCTTTATCATCGCAGCCTCTTGTGATTTGGATATTGCAGGTCATGTTGCAGTGTTGATTTTGTCCAGCACTATTGTCCTAGGCCATGTTAACTCCTAACTTCACATAATGTGACATGGCACGGTCTAGGTCGGATTATGCCGCCGCGCACGATTCTTCAGAAAATCCAAAAATGACAGAAATAGGTAGACATTTTTATATTGCCAATTTTTTGTGCTTTGAAATGTTCTCTATCTGTTTCCTTATTTGCTAAACTTAATATGACGTATATGTAAATGTGTTAATTATTGTTAGATTGTCCGACAGTATTATTTTCCTCGCTGTGTGAAAAAACTACAGTTGTGTCAGAGGCAGTGATGCCACAGATTACTTGTAAAAGTAATCTGATTACTGATTACTGATTACTCCTTTAAAAAGTAATCTTAGTTACTTTACTGATTACTTGATTATCAGAGTAACTTAGTTACTTTGAAAGTAACTAGGTTACGAAGTCGTCGTCCCTGCTGCTGCCACAACATAAGAATGACGAAAAAATTTTTAGTAAAATGTACTCAGTTTGAGTAAAATGTACTAATAGGGCAGGTAGGCCTATCTATAGATCTATAGATTTCACAAAAGAGAAATGGTCAATAACACCACATGTAGGCTGATATGTAGCCGACCTTTGAGGCCTGCCCTATTCAGATATGGTTTGAATGTTCCTAGTGAAACAGGGGAGAGGGGTGAGTAAACCAGTGATTATATCTCAGTAACAATCTTCTCAAACCTCTTGTCAGAAAGTCTGTTCCTTCTAGGCGTGAGCACCAACCCTCCCAGACTAAAAAGCCGTTCCACAGGAGCACTTGATGGGTTGGAGTGTTATACTTCAAGAAAATGTTCTTTATGTTTGAAGGTCTATCCAGTATCTGAAGCTCATGCTCTTAAAAAACAGTCTATTAAACGGTACTGCTCCTCCTATTATTATTATTATTATTATTATTATTATTATTATTATTATTATTATTATTATTATTATTATTATTATTATTATTATTATTATTATTATTATTATTATTATTATTATTATTATTATTATTATTATTATTATTATTATTATTATTATTATTATTATTATTATTTATTATTGTGTGCTACTGACAACCTACATACTGCAGTATGGTGTTCCATGTTCATGAATAGTGCAATGCAAAAGATGTTTAACTCAAAGGTGGAACATACCTAGGCACTATGGCATCTGGAAGGCCTGCAGTCATGTCCTGCAGGGTGTCCTTCAGAGTGCATCAGCACTTCAAGTGTGGGTAGTAAAGTTTAAATCCAGTAAAGAAATCCAGCTTTTGCTGTTTGGCTGGTGCACCTCCGAGTCCTATAGAAGTCGATGCTTCGGCTTTGGTTTTTTTTTCTATCCGTTTGGCGTTTGGTCGTGCTGTGCTGTATATTCCAGATGCAGTAGACAGTATTTTGTTTCCTCTGCATAGTGAATGTTTTTTTCACCCGGCTTAGCTGACACACACGTGAAGTAGACTAGTGATTGAACTTCCAGTGCAAGAAAGCGTTACCAGCGTGAGCGTCTCCGTGCTAGCTCACTATGTTTAGGTCAGCCTGACAATAACAATAATAGCCACCGCCCACCAGCATGGGTTGCGTGCTGTGACGTCACTCCCCAATACAAGGAAAACAGCTCCAAACGTATTTTTGACTGTTGAAAACGAAAGAAAATACTGCATTCCGCCTGCATTATGATGAGATAGTAACGAAATAGTAACGCACAGCCACTTGGACAAGTAACTGCAATCTGATTACTGGCTTGTAAAGATTAACGCGTTAGATTACTATTTTCGGGGGAAAATAATCAGATTACAGTAACGCGTTACTTAGTAACGCGTTAGTGGCATCACTGGTCAGAGGGGAGTGGCTAAGTACTTTCTGTCTCAGGTGTCAGAGGGGAGTGGCTAAGTACTTTCTGTCTCAGGTGTCGGAGGGGAGTGGCTAAGTACTTTCTGTCTACGGTGTCGAAGGGGAGTGGCTAAGTACTTCCTGTCTCCGGTGTCAGAGGGGAGTGGCTAAGTACTTTCTGTCTCAGGTGTCGGAGGGGAGTGGCTAAGTACTTTCTGTCTCAGGTGTCGGAGGGGAGTGGCTAAGTACTTTCTGTCTCAGGTGTCGGCTGGGAGTGGCTAAGTACTTTCTGTCTCCGGTGTCGGAGGGGAGTGGCTAAGTACTTCCTGTCTCCGGTGTCAGAGGAGAGTGGCTAAGTACTTCCTGTCTCCGGTGTCGGAGGGGAGTGGCTTAATAATTCCTGTCTCCGGTGTCGGAGGGGAGTGGCTAAGTACTTCCTGTCTCCGGTGTCAGAGGGGAGTGGCTAAGTACTTTCTGTCTCAGGTGTCGGAGGGGAGTGGCTAAGTACTTTCTGTCTCAGGTGTCGGAGGGGAGTGGCTAAGTACTGTCTTTCTCCGGTGTCGGAGGGGAGTGGCTAAGTACTGTCTGTCTCCGGTGTCAGAGGGGAGTGGCTAAGTACTTTCTCTCTCAGGTGTCGGAGGGGAGTGGCTAAGTACTTTCTGTCTCCGGTGTCGGAGGGGAGTGGCTAAGTACTTTCTGTCTCCGGTGTCGGAGGGGAGACGCACAGAAATGACAGCTGGCACCAAAATCCATCACGAGACAACGGGCCCAGTACTTTGTTGGCGGTGTGAAAATATGCAGAGAAACATTAAATATCTTTGGAACAGTTTGTGTTCAACTGTATCTGAATCGGGAGATTAGCTTTTCTCCGTAAAAATTTCAAGTGTATCTCTCCGTCGCATAAAAGGCTGGCTGGCAGTGCGCCTAGAATAAGGCATCTACTCCACGACGCGCTCCACAAGTCTGTAAGCGTCTGTCTATAAGTACTATCTTGACTATTTTCCTTTATCCTGCAGTTGGGTTATAAGATCTCACAATAATGAGAGATCTCTCTCTCATCGTCACATCAGAATAGCAAAGCCACAACGGCTGCTCTCAGACTGGAAGGTGTTAACATTTACATTTTACATTTAGTCATTTATCTGACGTTTTTATCCAAAGCGACTTACAAGTTCTGTACGACAGTCATCAGGAAGGGCACAACTCTATCAGCTGAGTAACAATGTTCATAAAAGTGTTGAGTGCTACAGTGTAGGTTAGTATATTAGGACAAGTGCATGACAATAAGGTTAGTTAGGGTTAGATTTTTATTTTTTCATTTCAGATCATTGTTGAGGTGCGTCTTTAGTCGACGGCAAAAGATTGGACGTGTTTCGGTTGTCCTAACTGTGGTGGGCAGTTTGTTCCACCATTGTGGGGCAAGGACTGAGAATAGGCAGCTTCTAGCTTCTCCTTGATGACCCACCCGGAGCTCGGATAGGAGTGGGTCTGAAACGGCCAGAAGATGCAGAGGGGGGGTTACAGTATAATAGCAATGATTTCTGGGTAATGTAGTCTCCATGCATAGTTAAGAGAAATGGCTCCAGTTCTTTTGAGGCCTGTGGCTCTGAGATAGGTATTGTGTTATAACTTATCATCATGGTTCATAAGACATATATTGAAAAGTATCCGCCCGATTTGTACAAGTGATGGCTTATTTTGAAGGTATGAACCTTTACTTTCTCTTCATGAAAAACAGATTCCAGCTCCTTCCGGCAGCGTGTCGAAGTGTCCTTGAGCAAGGCACTTAACTTTTGAGGTTGGCACTCGGTTGCTTCGGTTGCATAAGTTGTAAAGCGCTTTGGATAAAAAGCATCGTATAAATTAGGACAAGAAAATCCATATTGCGACACGTATTATCGCTACACTGATGGCAAGTATCGGTATTAAAAAATATATCGTTTATTTTGCTTGACAATCCCATTTTACTGCAATACAAATTATTGGAATGAGGTGAACAGACTGAAAACGTTATCTTAATTGTATTAGATAAAACAGATGATGTATATTTATTTATTGCAGGTGGTAACAAAGTTTTCCGTTGGGGACATAATTAATAGTTAATAATAATCAAGCTGTGGTCAGTGTGTTAAAGAGACAATATGCAATTTGTTGAACATTGTTTCATGTACAATTGGCCAGTTTGTGATGCACACTACAGAATCTGATACGCTTCCATGTCAAATCTGTGAATAAATACATAATTCATATTTTCTCTTCTTCAGTTACATAGATATCATGATGTATCGTAGATACAAATTCTTGAAATATATAGATTATCACAGATATCGTGTATCGTGATATTATTGTTATTGAGGGCCAAATTCATCAAAGTATCGTATTGTGAGTTACTCGTATCCCAGCCCTAATATAACTGCAGGTCATTTACATACGTATGCCGTTTGTCGGCTGCTTTTATCCGGTGGTGGAAGAAGTACACAGTTCCTTTACTTAAGTAAAAGTAGAAATACCCAGATAAATGAGTAATCTGGTCAAAGTAAAAGTCCTCCATTAAGATTCTACTCAAGTAAAAGTATAGAAGTATTGCTATTGAATGAACTAGTAAACGTATGTATTCTACATGATGTTTGTGTATTCCAGTGCTTGGGAGCATTCAACCTCTTACCATTGACCTCTAAAGGTCATGTTAAAGTGGTACGTGGTCCAGTTGTGCTGCTCTGATTACGTTCCTCTTGAAGTTGACAGGCTTCAGATTTGAAAGTACATAATCTTCATACATTTGTGCCATGTTTTCTATGCTAAAATCTTTCTTCAAAGTAACTAGTAACTGACGGGTTCAGATAAAGTACAGAGTAAAAAAGTACAATATTTCCTTTGAAATGTAGTGGAATAAAAGTATAAAGTTCCCTAAAATGAACGTAAAGTACAAATACCTCAAAATTATACTTAAGTACAGTACGGTACAGTAAGTACAGTACTTGAGTAAAAATACTTAGTTTCTTTCCACCACTGCTTTTTATCCAAAGCGACTTACCACAAGTGTATACATTTTCTTTTTTTAGCCCTGGTAGCTCTAGTGTGAAACCCGGCCCTTTACCCCTGGTGGTGTCAGAGCCCTGCTCTTCCCCATGGAGAGCTACAGGACCTCATGTGGTTACACTGATGTGTGCCTCCTCAACCACATGTTCCTCAACAGCCACTGCAGCACGGCGAGCCTTTAACTGAATCCTGCACATGAAGAAACGTGACTCCATTTGATGTTTTCAAAACCGTATTATCTAAAGACACTATGTTGGAGAGTGTCGTGTTTCCTACACAGTGGAGTTTCTGATGACGTACCCCGCCTGTTAGTCTGTGTGTTACTTTGTGTTACAACCTCCAGCCTCTCTATGTGCCTGTTAGGGGCCTTTCTCACTTACCTATTGGGGTTTCGTTCCATTCCGTACCGTCCTCATTCCGGGTTGGATGCGAACTTCCCCCCTCCCTCTCCCCCCTCTAGTTTGTGTACACACTCAGTCTTGGTTCGTTCCGGGTTCTGTTTACGGTTTGCTTTTTGAGCGTTTACGCTTGCCGTAGGCGATGATGTCACGCTCGAAAATGTAAACAGGAAGTGTGTTAACACGGAGACTGGAGACTGTATGCTGATATAAAAGAAAGAAATAACCAATAAATATGAAGTTATATTTGAACCTCTGTTGTCAAGCCTTGTCAATATAACCCACCCCCCTTTTCTCACGAATGGAACTCTGTTGTAGAGTCCGCTTTTGAGCGTTTTGCAGGGTTAACCATAACGCTAAGCTAACGCTAGTTAGCTTAGCCTTTTACTAGTAACATTGCTGCATCGATTATATTGAATGTCATTGATCTACTGGTTGACCACGGCCGACTGGTTGGGCACCACTGGTCTAATAGAAATAAATGCATTCGAACAAGAAAGTATAGTATACAGCAATGGCTAACGCTAAGCTAACGGCTAACGCTACTTAGCTTAGCCTGTTCAGCAGCTAACATCCCATCGCTCGTGCCAATTATATTACATAATTACATATATTACATTACACGGCCGACTGGTTGGCACCACTGGTCTAATAGAAATAAATGCATTCAAACAAGAAACTAATGTATAGAAATAGCATGGCAAACAAAAATTGCCAGGCCTAATGCGAGCCAGAAGTGCTGTGCTTTGTAACGTGGCTTCATGTTTTCATCCACTGAGCTGTGAGGTTCCACATGCTTGTTTTTGGTTGAGGTCTGAACTCTCAAATTGCCCATAAATATCGTTTTTGTGGGTATTGTCCAGTGTGGTTTTATCTGCCCAAAATTCAAGCAAGCATGACAGTAACGACGTTGTGTGTGTCACGCCCCCCGCTCCCACGGCCCGATTCCGAAACCACCTAATCCAACCGGTCCAGGTTCAGCGAGGGGTAAAACGAATCAGCGCCGGCTCAATCCCAAAAGAGGTGTGCCCGTCTGAGTGAGAACACTCCCCCCCGTTCCCGGGAGCAGTGATTCGATCCCAATACGTGAGTGAGAAAGGCCCCTTAGTCTGTGTTACAACTTCCAGCCTCTGTGTGCCTGTTAGTCTGTGTGTTACTTTGTGTGTGCTAGTCGTTAATTAGTAGTGTGTTAATGTATGTCTGTCTGCATGCCTACATGTTGCTGATGTTACATTGTCCCTGTCTTGCCTTGTTCTGTCTCAGCATTTTCCTCTCCTGTATCCCATCCTACTCTGTATTTTCCCCACTTTGCCAATAGCAAATGATTATTAGTATTTTATAGCCTTAACCTCTTTAGCCTGAGCGGGTATAGAGAATAACCAAATGAGTACTACTGGGTAATAGTGCTAATCAGATGTATGTACAGAGTTGTAGTATTAATATGTCCAGTGGCCAGCAGTATACCTATATAATTACTTATAAGTAAGAGTAGGTCATCCATTATAGTGTCAATTGCCTTTTAAGTAGAAGAACATCTATTTTTGCTTTGACTTTGGTTTGACTTTAGAATAAAGTTGAGGTTTTTCTTTTTCTATTCTCCACCTCTCCCCTCCTCTGCTCTCCTCTCCCCTTCTCTCCCATCCGCTCCCCTCCCCTCCTCTCCTCCCCTCCCCTCCCCTCCTCTCCTTCTCTCCTCCCCTCCCCTCCCATCCTCTCCCATCCCCTCCCCTCCTCTCCTCCTCTGCCTCTCTGTAATTGCTCTTCCGCCTCTTAGCCTTCCCGCTAATTCACTGCCTGTCATTACTTGCCACTCGTATTACATCATCCCTGCATGCTATTTATCCCTAACCTGTCCCCCTCTCCGATCACCTGTTCACCCCCCGCTCCGCCACCCATCAGCGACCAGCTGTGTTTGTGTACCGAGCGCCCATGTGCGCCACAGCCCACAATCAGCCCCATCACTCAGTCATTCAGTCAATCGCCTGCTGTTGGGAGAAAGAGAGAGAGTGAGAGAGAGTGTGTTTGCATGCTTTTTCCTTGATATCTTCTTTTTTCTTCCCCGGACGTTATCATCTGGGAGGACGTCATATTCCTGCCATCTCTTTTTTACATCTCTCCGTGAAATCTCTCTCCTCTTTCTTATTCATATCAGTCAGGATTTGCAGAGCAGTTGGGCCTCTCTGCTGTGTGCCATCTGCTCAGATTGTGCGTGCACGTGCACGTGCGTGTGTACTGTATTTGTTTGTGTGTGTGTGTGTGTGTGTGTGTGTGTGTGTGTGTGTGTGTGTGTGTGTGTGTGTGTGTGTGTGTGTGTGTGTGTGTGTGTGTGTGTGTGTGTGTGTGTGTGTGTGTGTGTGTGTGTGTCTGTGTGTCTGTGTGTGTGTGTGTGTGTGTGTTTGACTACAGCTGCTGTGTGTGTGTGTGTGTGTGTGTGTGTGTGTGTGTGTGTGTGTGTGTGTGTGTGTGTGTGTGTGTGTGTGTGTGTGTGTGTGTGTGTGTGTGTGTGTGTGTGTGTGTGTGTGTGTGTGTGTGTGTGTGTGTGTGTGTGTGTGTGTGTGTGTGTGTGTGTGTGTGTGTGTGTGTGTGTGTTTGACTACAGCTGCTGTGTGTGTGTTCATCTTTACCTCCTACTTGTGTTCTATCCCACATCCAGTCCCACAGGGCTGCTTGACAGGTTGACTCGTCAGATGTGTGTTTGTATTTCAGATTCAGATTCAGATTTAGAGTTTTATTTGCCACATGGAAACAATACAATCATAGAGTTTTTCATACAAAATCATAAATACCATACCATATCTGTCTTATGGTCTCACTCACGTCTGGGAGCGGCTCATCATGGCTCCTTTCTTTTCATTGTTTCTTTCCTCGATTGCCTCGCCCTTCTTTTATGTTCAACGTAGACCTATATATCTGTTCACGCGGGGATCGGCGGTGTGAGCGTTTCACTAGAATTTGCTACTAAAAATAAACGTGTGTGTGAAGCGGAAAAAAGATTCACGAGCACAGTGTGTGCGAGTAAAGATTACAAGTACCATCATCGGTTGCATGTAGATCAGTGGTTGCATTGAGCAAAAGAATCCACTCGACTACCAGGACCTGTTGCTCAGATCTGACGTAATTTCACTGGTTTTACGTGGTTTTGCGTCAGCAATGTTCAGAAAAGTTTTATTGGATAATAGCAGCAAACATTCCAAAGTCTGGCTGAGCTTAACCAAAAAGATGGAATACAGAAAAAGACTAGGGCTGACCCCTATTAGTAGAATAGTCTACTAATCGATCGAAAGGAGCCGTAGTCGACTGCCAACCTCTTAGTCAAATACAAAAAAATAAATAAAATAAAAATCTTTTTCTTTTATCATTATTTCCAGAAGAAAAGAGGCCTAGACTTTTCATAGTCGACTAATAGTCGACTATCGGCAAATTTCGGCCAATCATAGTCGACTATCCAAATCCTTAGTCGGGGACAGCCCTAGAACAGACGTACCTCCAGAATGATGTTGTGAACAGACGTACCTCCAGAATGACAAAGTACTGACTATGTGAGCCACTCGAGTATAAAAATATACTGCTCACATGCGTCTTTTATATTAGAGGTGTTATATTAGAGGTGTTATATTAGAGGTGTTATATTAGAGGTGTTATATTAGAGGTTTTATATTAGAGATGTTATATTAGAGGTGTTATATTAGAGGTGTTATATTAGAGGTTTTATATTAGAGGTGTTATATTAGAGGTGTTATATTAGAGGTGTTATATTAGAGGTGTTATATTAGAGGTGTTATATTAGAGGTTTTATATTAGCGGTGTTATATTAGAGGTGTTATATTAGAGGTGTTATATTAGAGGTGTTATATTAGAGGTATCCTAGATGCAAGTTCACAGAGCACCCTACCCAGTTCATCCCCAGACACCCCTATTAAATATAACTCCTTTCACTTTTAGCTATGACGGGGAAGATGAACAAAGAGAGCGCATGAATGTCACTGAGCAATGAATGGCTTCCTTGGCAACGGTTGTCTCCTCCTTCAGGTACTAGCTAAGTTATTATCCACAGCAATATTAATGAATTTAATGAGCCTCCTTTTATATATTCCTGTCATAATGCATCAGCAACGGATGACAAAAACTAGTTACAGCAAGTTAAGAGAGAAAGATATCTTCATGTCATGGTTCACAATTTACTGACAAAAAATTATAATAATAAATAATACAATTTATTTGGAGGCGCCTTTCAAAACACCCAAGGTCACCTTGCAGGGCATAAATCTATAACCAAAATCTGGCAAGAATGAAAGGTCGAATAGTTTTGGTTCTTGATATTTAATTTTCTCCTCCACCAAAGATATTAGAATCGGAATAGAGATTTGATAAGAACTGGATTCAATAAGCAGAATCGATAGTATGAATAAAGTCCAAACGATTCCCAACGCCCACTGAAGAAATAAGTATTGGTACGAACATCCTGACGTTTCTTTGTGTGCAAAGTCTTTCATTTAGAAGCACATGTGCTCCTGGGGAAAAAGGTACACGTCAAGCCCTGTTTCCTGGTCTCAAATCATGACTCTCAATTAGGTGCCAAATCATGTCTTTCTTTCTTTTGTTCTTTCTTTCTTTCTTTCTTTCTTTCTTTCTTTCTTTCTTTCTTTCTTTCTTTCTTTCTTTCTTTCTTTCTTTCTTTCTTTCTTTCTTTCTTTCTTTCTTTCTTTCTTTCTTTCTTTCTTTCTTTCTTTCTTTCTTTCTCTCTCTCTCCCCCCTCCCCCTCTCTCTATCTCTTGCTCTCTCTCTCTCTCTCTCTCTCTCTCTCTCTCTCTCTCTCTCTCTCTCTCTCTCTCTCTCTCTCTCTCTCTCTCTCTTTCTCTTTCTCTCTCTCTCTCTCTCTCTCTCTCTCTCTCTCTCTCTCTCTCTCTCTCTCTCTCTCTCTCTCTCTCTCTCTCTCTCTCTCTCTCTCTCTCTCTCTCTATCTCTCTCTCTCTCTCTCTCTCTCTCTCTCTCTCTCTCTCTCTCTCTCTCTCTCTCTCTCTCTCTCTCTCTCTCTCTCTCTCATCTGTGGTGTGTAATGAAACCACATGTGTTCAGGGTTCGTGTTTAATATCAAGGGGAATCGTGCCTTTCATCCATTTTGCTGCATATTGTGTGTCTCTGGAAAGTGCTTTGAATTCTCTCAATTCTCTCAGACTAATTTGATCTTTCAAAAGATAGGCTTTTATCCCACTATAGCCAAATTGCTACAGCCGTATCCTACCTGTTTCGGGCTCGCCGCCAAATCCATCTTTTCGAGTGGTCAAGAGTGCAGAGAGCAGTAGTTAGTTATGCTGAAGCAAAAATAAATAAATGCTGTATCTATTTAGCCTAGATAATCTATTCAGGTCATAAACAACATATCCCTCTCACTGGAACTCACTGGCGGACTCAGGGGCGGGGGGCAGGGGGGCAATCGCCCCCCCCTGGTGCCCCCACGGTTGAAAAACGCGCACTAAAGTGCCCTTTTGAGTGAAAAAACTATAGAGGATGTGCCCCTCCATGGTCTAAACTTGACCATGTGCCCCCACAGTTGAAAACATTACGCTAAACCTAAAGTGCCCTTTTGAGTAGCAAAAGCGAGAGGATGTGCCCATTGGTGCCCTTCCAATGGTTAAACTTGACTATGTGCCCCCATAGCTGAAAATATCATGCTAAAATGGCATTTTGAGTGGCGAAAATGAGAGGACAACTGCCTCTTTGAACTGCTGCGGTCAGGCAAGCGATACCAGAGACTCAGAAGAAGCTTCTATCCCCAGGCCATCAGGTTGCTCAACGAACAATAACACTATGCAACAACCATCAAAAGCACTCACAGCACACACATCCACACGCACACACTCACTTTAAACAAACAACTCACTGCAGCACCCACTCTACAGACTTTAGAACACCTAAACACACTTTATATTTATTGGCAAAGAATTTGCACTACAACCCATAACTCATCCCATTTCTGCTTTGCACTGTATAGTATATTGTATGGTAACTCAGTTACTTCTACTCTGCATTGAACATTGTACATATGTACATACTGAACACTTGTGTCTACGTACGTGACTTCAATTTTATACTTGCTATACTTATTTTATTTTATACTTATCCTTTTGTCTAGCACAGTCTCTGGAGCGTAACAGAAAGAAGCATTTTGACAACTAATAAAGAAACTTGAAACTTGAACTTGGTGCCATTCCAATGGTCTAAACTTGACCCAGACGGTTAAATAATGTCACACAAAAGTGTTAGCTACAACTCTGAGCAGCCCTGTCACAATATTCCATCCATTTAAATGTTCAGTTTTAGACACATCCCCTCTTGAATGTTCAGATGCCAGAGGGCTTAATGCAGTCTGAGCTGTAACCCTGCATCCTACTGCTGCTGTGTGTGAGGTAGGTAATACATCAAGCTTTCTTTGAAGTAGCAAAGATTGAGTTTGTTTTTACCAATTATGCATTACTAAATACACTATTAGTATTTAGTAATGCATAATTGGTCAAACAAACTCAATCTTTGTACACTGCAAGTGCTTTTATTGATGGCAGTATGTTTTAGCGTAGGCTAGCTGTATTACTACTGTAGCTAGCTAACTAAACAGGTACCTTGCTTAGCTGATTCTATGCTAACCTGTGTTCTCAATTTAGAAATAAAGTGTACAAATTATTTTAGGATTATTTGCACAAAATATACTAGCACTTTAAAATGCAGTGTGAATTGCTTTTTAAAGCTAATTTAAGAGTGGTAGTAAACCCCAAAATTGGCCTTTTTGTTTTCGTTTTTGAGGACTGCATACTTTTTTTGCAAACCAAAATACTATACTTTATACTTATACCACATGCATGAGCCTGGTCTCTTTTGAAAGATGACATTTTGGAGTTTCTGATACAATAAGGAAAACTCACATTTACTGCTAATGAAATAGAGTAACATAGGTCTGAACTTGAGTTGTAGATAAACTTGTTACTCATGTTTTTCTGTAGTAGTCCAGAAGTAGTATTTCCCCAGAATGACTGGAGGCTTAAAAAACACCCAAGATCCATAGCCTGAAGTCTTATGTAGATCATAAAGATCCGTTCAGAAATGAGTGATTAGGAGTGATTTTGGTAAACTGTGTACAAAAGAAAAGCTCAGTTTTCTCATAGACGTCAACTAATTCTGTGGTTTTTCTCTTCCTGTTTTCGCTCGTGACTTTTCACCTAGATCCCTGATTCGTACATCCCCAGGTGGGGTATCATTGGAAAGCCACACTCATTGGATACAACCCTGTCCAATCATTTTCGAGATCGCCAAATGATTGACGGAACTAGAGCCCCAAGAGTCGGGAGTAGTAATTTATGCAAATGACATGTCGTCAGCCTGTGACTGCAACTTCCTGTTTGCGGACGACTCAGCCCTGCTGGTCTCTGACAAGAACAAGTTGCAGGTTGAAAAAACCCTCAGCTCGGAACTAGGCAAAATCTGCATATGGCTCGCTGATAACAAACTATCATTACACATGGGCAAAACAGAGTCCATTCTCTTCGGTTCAAATAACAAACTCAGCAAGTCCGACGGCTTCTCAGTTACAGTGGGTGACAATATTGTCACAAGGAAAGACAAAATTACCTACCTGGTTTCCATCCTAGAGGCAAATCTTTCCTGTGACAAAATGGCATCCAATGTAATAAAAAAAGTCAACCAACGAACTAGATTCTTGTACCGGATCTCCTCACTGGTAAACAAGAATACCCTGAAGACTCTGGCAGGAGCACTCATTCAAGGGTACTACGACTATGCATGCACCTCATGGTACCAAAGCACCTCAAAGGCGCTTAAAACAAGATTACAAACATCACAAAACAAACTGGTCAGACTACTATTTGACCTTACCCCCAGAACCCACCTCACCCCTGCCCACTTTGACAACCTAGGATGGCTTAGAGTAGACGACAGAGTACAGCAACTTGCAATGGGCCTGGTCTACAAGATACACTATATGACTAAGGTACCCATGTACATGTCAAAATACTTCCCAAAGGTCAGTGAATACCACAACCACGACACCAGAGGAAGCTCAACAAACTAAACACGTTTCGCAATTATGCCACATCAATGTGGAACGCCCTACCCAAAGCTGTAAAGGAATGTGAATCCCTACCCACATTCAAAACCGCTCTTAAAGAGCACCTACGGGAGGCTGCAATTCAAAACTGGCCACCGTAAATGCCCAAAACCCCCACCACCTCCTAATAGACAGTCTCCTCCCCACCGCATGTATATATTCCCTCCCGCCGTATGTATATTTCTCTCCCACCCACCCACCCACCCACCCACCCCCTCTTAAAGTACAGTCCCCTCTCCATCATATGTATATACTCTGTCAGGATCTAGGGGTAACAGTACTGTATATTTGAATACCGTTTATATCACAAATGTATCAGTACTAAATACCTATGTCCCTATGCCATAAATGTCATGTATGTTGTGTATGTCATAAATGTCTATATGAATTGAAAATGGGGGACCCTGATGGAAACAAGACAAACGTCTTTCTCAGGTCTGCATCCCCTTAACAATTGTGTGTATTGAGCCGTACTGTATTGTACCCATTCTGCTATCTGTTAAATAAAGTTTTCATTCATTCATTCATTCAGTATTTGCGCAATACCGTGTACTGTACATCGTGCAAGCCTCACATATCGGCATGGAACTCGAGAACCGCTGAATGGATTTTGTCACCTGAAAGGGCTATCGACAGGCAACTAATGGGGCTTTAATTCGAATTTTAATTGTATTAAAAAATATGCACAACCAAGCCACTAGAGGTCGCCAAAGTGCAGGTGGGAAAATCGTCCTCAAGAGGGCCCACATGTGGGCCCCCACCTGATAAGTTGGTTTAGCATTGGCCTATATTCTATGATTACAGAATGCCAAGGAGAGAAATAAATCGGAAGAATATTAAAAAACAGCTGAAAAATGAAAAAAGCTTCTCTTTGAAAAATTGGTTCCAAAGCAGCAATAGTAAGGGAGGAGATAAGGATACAGGTATGTATTTGTAAGTCTGCACTACTAGATACATGTACAAGCTTGTCTCACAGAGCCATAGTTTGGATTATAACTGAGAATCTGGTGCTAACATGGTCAATAATGCTTATTTTTTACAGAAAAATGTGTCTTAAACATTTAAATTGACCAACCATAGACCCTTTTTATTCCAATCAAGGCAAGAGGGCTAGTGGTGGTAGTGCTATGTCATATTATTTTATAATACAATTATAACATTGTAGGCTACAGTTTGAATATTGAAATGATGATGATTCAATCATTCAGAAATTATTCAAACGACACAACAACAAATAACTTGAATGCTCTCCTGTTGCCATTAAAATATCCCACTGATCCAGCCAGTATCCAGGCAGGTACAATATATTAAGTTTAATGGAGAGAATGGGGAAGATAGAGAGGGGGGAGGGAGAGATAGAAGAGAGGAGAATGATAGGACAGGATGAGAGAAGGAGAGGAGAGGACATGAGGAGAGAAGGAGAGGAGAGAAGGGGAGTACAGGAGGAGAGAAGGGGAGTATAGGAGGACAGAAGGAGAGGACAGGAGGAGAGAAGGAGAGTTAGGAGAAAGAAAGGAAGAAGCTCAACGGCACTCAAATTAACTTTAACTGTTAAACTGTTTTATATCCTGTAAAATACTGTATATGTTGTAAATAGCTTTTAAAAAATAGGTTCACTATTTTTCAACCCAGACCATATTAAAATGCTGTTTCCCAAATATTTATATTCCTCGCTGATATCTTTAGCATTGAGATATGTACCACTGCAGCAATGGTTAGGCCTTCAAACACCATAATCTACTTTTCAAACACTATGATCAATACACTTTTCAAACACCATGATCATTTACTTTTCAAACACCATGATAAATCTACTTTTCAAACACCATGACAATGAGGTGAAATAAACATTTGAAAGGTGTATTGTTCCCTGTGTGTTTTTATCATAGAGGTGCGTTATACTATTAATCTGGCTTGTCTATGTTATTCTAATGTTAATCTTAATCAAGGATGAACACTATCTCACCATAAATGACACATCATAGCTTTTTGCTCACTGATGGGGTCCCATGTTGTGCAGTAGGTGCCTTTTTTTCTTTTCGCCCCTGCCCTTCAAACATCCTGAGTCCGCCACTGCTGGAACTGGTAGCCTAGCTTTAGTTAGGTCACATCTTGCAGCAGGTCTGGCTTTGTCACACTTAATCACAACAATATATCCTGCACCACATGGATCTGAGCGAGTGTCACAGTTTGTCAACCTGTTTAAATGCACAGCCTTGAAGGGTCATAGGTTCACAGTGTCTGTGGCTTTGATTGCAATTCGTGGAAATAGCAGTTTATGTCTTGGAAGCCTCCTGATGAGAATTTCATGTTTTCTTTGAGTGGAGGTTATGTCGTCATCTTCTCCCCAGACACAGGTGCTGTCCAAATCTAAATGAATATTAATAGAAATGCATAAGAGTTTTCTATATAGATTCTAACATATGAATAAGTAAAAACAAATACTATTCTGTATATTTCCAACCAATGTATAAATCCATGGAAATAAACTTAGCGTATACCGCATAAACTCGAACCTACGTATAAAGTAATAGAAATATAGAAATACGGAGAGCCGTTGTCAATCACTGTATGTGTTTTGGTGTAAGCCTGTTACTGCATTCTTTCTTAGTCTACCTACCTTTCTCAAGTCAACACACACACTGACCTATTCTCTTTTTCTCTCTCTCTCTCTCTCTCTCTCTCTCTCTCTCTCTCTCTCTCTCTCTCTCTCTCTCTCTCTCTCTCTCTCTCTATCTCTCTCTCTCTCTCTCTCTCTCTCTCTCTCTCTTCCTCTTCCTCTTCCTCTTCCTCTATAAAGTAATAGAAATATAGAAATACGGAGAGCCGTTGTCAATCACTGTATGTGTTTTGGTGTAAGCCTGTTACTGCATTCTTTCTTAGTCTACCTACCTTTCTCAAGTCAACACACACACTGACCTATTCTCTTTTTCTCTCTCTCTCTCTCTCTCTCTCTCTCTCTCTCTCTCTCTCTCTCTCTCTCTCTCTCTCTCTCTCTCTCTCTCTCTCTCTCTCTCTCCCCCACCCCCCCCACAGACGAGAAGCCAGATGAGAAGTGGATCGTGTTTGACGGGCCCGTGGACACCCTGTGGATTGAGAGCATGAACTCGGTCATGGACGACAACAAGGTGCTCACCCTCATCAACGGGGAGAGGATCTCTATGCCGGAGCAGGTGAGCGGGCAGCGGGAGAGAAGCCCAGAGCTGATCACCGCAGCAGGCAGCTGGACACAACGTGTGGGAGGTGTTGGGCGGGGCTCACGACACGGCAGGGGCGCTCGCGTGTTCAAAACTCATGTAGGTGCTTTCAAAAATCAAATAGTTACAAAATCCGCCCATTTTCGCCCAAAAAACATCCAAAACCGGCAAAAAAGAAATTCTTGGCATCTCTTAGTGCCCCCCTGTGCCCCAGTAGAGTGCTTGGTCTAGATACGCCCCTGGGTGCTTTCAGTGTTGTAGTCGAGTCACTAATCTCAGCCTGAGGCGAGTGCGAGTCGAGTCCCCTTTATTACCCGAGTCCGAGTCCAAGTCATCAAGGTTGAGTCCACTCCACTCTGGCAGTCGAAGAGTTGACGTACACATAAAAAAAGGTCTACATTAAACATAAATGACACAGCGGTCGCGATTTCAAAGGGAGTTTATTTACTTTGTGACACAATAGCCAAACAAATGCACTAGCCATCAATATCTTATGCCAAATAATTAGGGCCAATTACAATTTTTTTTTTTTTTATTTATTAGGGATGTTCGATATTGGCTTTTTAACCGATATCCGATATACCGATATTGTCCAACTCTTAATTTCCGATACCGATATATGCAGGTTTTCCCCCCCAAAAAAACGGAATCTGTTCAGGTAATTAACATTACATATCTCTTGTCGTGGAATTAACACAACATTATGCATGCTTTTGACAATAAATTAAATAAGAATTAGTTCTTACTTGCTTGCCTGGGTAAATAAAGGTTAAAGAAATGTAAAAAAAAAAAGGAAGATATATTTTTTTTGAAAACCGATACCGATCATTTTCGATATTACATTTTAATGCCAATATCGGCCGATAATATGGGTAGGCCGATAATATCGGACATCCCTAATATTTATCAATTAACAAGTCCGAGTCCTCACCTGCACCTTCCGAGTCTGAATGCGGTCGATGCTGGAGTCCGAGTCCTCAGTGCTCAAGTGGAGTCACGAGTCCTGAGTCCTACAACACTGGGTGCTTTGCAGTCGCACGGTGACACTTGGGATCAATTAAATGGTGATGTGTGCAGGATCTTCTTCATGTTACGGAGGTTACAACTACAACTACCAATGGTAACGAAGGTTATCCTATAACCCTAGTTACCATTGGTAGTTGTAGTTGTAACCTAATACTGGTGGAGCGTCTCGCTCTGCCATTGCCATTGAGATATCATCTCCATGCACATATTGTGCACGTGAAAAAGTTGACACATGCACGTCACTTGCACATGACCATGCCTACTCCCGTGTGTTCCTACAAAACACAGGAAGTGGTCACGCTTACACCCTTCCAAGTCTGCATTCCATGCGTGAAAAACATCCAAGGGTCCTCAGGGCGCTGAAGAGCGAGACGCTCCGCCAGTATTCATATAACTAGGGTTATAGGATAACCTTTGTTATATTACATCTGGCTCGTGTCTCGCTCTGCCATTGAGATCAACAGGGGCAGAGCGGACGCGTGGCCACGTCAAATGCAGCCCCTGAGGGCCCATAAGCCCCTGACCAGGGGGGGAGGGGAGTCCCGTCCACCCGCCCCGTCCTAACGAGGGGGGGGGGGGAGGCAGTCAACTCCGACCAATGTGCGAAAAAGGGAACCAGTCACCCTAGATCGCACAGTGCAAGCGGGACCGCGTGTGTTTATGTTTGTTTATGTTTATTAAAGGATCCCCATTAGAGACTCATGAAAGAGCCTCTAGTGTTCCTGGGGTCCTGGACAAAAAAAATACAATACAAATGTACAACAAAGAATACGAATACAAATTAAAACAAAACACAAATTAAAAATGAATACAAATATACAAATTCACATTATAAAATCTAACATTCCCGTCAAAAAAAAAAAAAGATAAAATACACAGATAACAGTTACATACTTGACAAAACACAAATTAAAGATTAATACAAATATACAAATTCACATTATAAAATCTAACATTCCCGTCAAACAAAAAAAATATATATATAATACACAGATAACAGTTACATACTTGTGACAGAGCACTCTGCGGTCCACACCCACACACACCTGCTAGCCCACCTGATGGCGGGGTGCAGGAGAGGTGCCGGCCCTCAGGACTGCTTTGGAGACAGAGCCCCCAGACATGTCCATGAGGTAAAACCTAACAAAGGGACCCGGGGAGGACCAGGAGGCCGCAGCGCAGATGTCCTCCACGAGGCCCCCCCAAACAGGGCAGCGGAGGCCGCCACTCCACGAGTGGAGTGCGCCCTTACGCCTGCGGGGAGGACCTGTCCGGCCAAAATGTAGCAGAGGGCAACGCCCTCGCATAACCAATGTGACAGGCGTTGCTTGGACAGCGCCTTACCCGCGTGAGAGCCACCGTAACAAACAAACAGTTGATCGGTAGCCCTGAGATCCTGTGTGCGACTAAGGTAAACCATCAGCGCACGGACAGGACATGACAGGTGAAGGCTCGCCTCCAACTCACTAGCGTGAGGAGGAGGGTGAAAAGCCTAGAGCACAATACTCCTGGAGCGATCAGAGCTCCGGATATTCTTTGGCACAAAGGCCGGATTAGGCCTCAGAGTCGCACTGTTATCGGCCTGAATAGACAGGCACTCTGACCGCACAGCGAGAGCACACATCTCACCCACGCGTTTAGCGGAGGTGATGGCCAGAAGGAACGTGGTCTTGAAAGACAGTCGATCCAATGGCACCTGCTCAAGAGGCTCAAACAGGGCCCCCAACAGCCTTTCCAGGACCAGTTGGAGGTCCTGACTCGGAGACAGAGCACGTTCCACAGGCTTGAGACGCTGTGCGCCAAGCAGGAAACATCTCACGAGAGGGTGGCGTTCTGCCCTCAAAGCCCACATGACAAGACGATATAGCTGCGGAGCATACCTTCACTGTCGAGGCCGACAGCCTATCCAGGATAGACTGGAGGAAGGACAGAACCGAGTCCAGGGGGCAAGACACTGGGTCCAGGCTCCCAACATCACACCACTCTTGAAACATACGTCACTTCCCTGCGTAAACCGCGGTAGTAGATGGAGCGCACGCGTTCTGGATGGTGTTAACCACAGTAGAGTTAAGACGCATCCCCTCCAGATTCACTCTATCAGCAGCCAAGCCATTAGAGGCTGCCCCAGAACAGGAGGCAGAAACAGTGTTCCGCGTGCCTGAGAGAGGGCCCACGGTGACCACGGAACAGGCCACGGCGGGGCCACCAAGAGCTGAATCAGGGCTGGGAACCACACAGCTGTGCCCCGGTCCGGCGCGACCAGGATCAAAGTCCTGCGCTCCTGACGTACCCGCTCCAACAGCTGAGCTATCGGGTGTATGGGTGGGAATGCGTACATAATCCCGGGCGGCCATGGGTACATCGAGAAGGCATCCACTCCCAGAGAGGGGTTGTCCTTCCGACTGACCGAGAACCACAGAGGGCACTGATAGGACTGACTGCTTGCAAACAGGTCCACCGCGGCCTCCCCGAAACTGTCCCAGACCTGTCTGACTATGTCTGGACGTAGTCCCCACTCGTCTGGGTGGGGACCGCCCCGTGACATCACGTCTGCACCCACATTCTCCCTGCCGGGGATGTGGAGAGCCCTCAGGTTGCGCAGATTGAAAGACGTCCATAGCCAGAGTTCGACCGCTGCCCGGTGGAGACGGGGGGAGCGTACCCCTCCCTTTCTGTTGATATACGATGCCGACGTCGTGCTGTCCGTCCTGATCAGAACATGCTCGCCCACCACACGATGGCCGAGCTGTTTGAGGACCAGAAGGACTGCCTTCAATTCCAACACATTGATATGTAGTGCAGAACGGGCAGCATGGTCTTGCCAGCTGCCCCCTACTGCGTCGGTCCGACACGTCCCCCTCATCCCGTGAGGGAGGCGTCGGTGAAGACTGTGACGTGTGATCGCCTGCCGCCCATGGGGACCCCGCTGGTGAGGGCCCCAGGCCCCCCCCAGTGAGAGAGGTCCCCCAGTACTGACATGGGAACATTCAGCTGCTTCCACTTGCCTCTCACAGGGTCTATTTTCATACTGATAAACCACCTCTGTATCCTCCTCATGAAGAGGAGGCCAAGAGGGACCACAATTTGAGCAGATGCCATCATACCGAGTAGGCGCATCACGGACAGCGCCGTAACCATCCTGCCAGGACGGAACCTGCCGAGCGTGCCGAGAATATCCTCTCGCCGCCGCTCTGAGAGGGTTGCCCTCATAGACCTTGAGCTTACAATTAAGCCCAAGTACCCGACCTGTTGACTGGGAAGAGGAGTACTCTCCTTCCAGTTCACAGCAAAACCCAGGCTGGTGAGGAGTTCCACCACCTGCCTGGTATGATACCTGGCGATCTCCTCTGACCGGCTGAGGACCAGAATGTCGTCTAGGGTAGAATAAAATTTGTATCCCCTGACGACGCAGAGGTCCCAGCGCAGTCTCCACGCACTTGGTGAAGGTGCGAGGAGCCAGAGAGTAGCCGAACGGCAGCCTCTGGTACTCGTACGCTATTCCCTGAAAAAGGGAAGCGTAGGTATTTCCTGTGAGGAGGGAAGATCGGGATGTGAAAATATGCATCCTTCAGGTCTATGGAGGTGAACCAGTCTCCCACTCTGCAAGCGCATAACAGGTGTTTTACGGTCAACATTCTGAACCTTCCATGGGACAGGTCCAATATGGGTCTGACACCCCCCCGATTTCTCGGGCACCAGAAAATATCGGGAGTAAACGCCACTCATCGCTTCCTCCCATGGGACCACGACGATGGCCTGCTTCGCCGACAGAGAACGGATCTCGTCGGCCAGAGCTGTCACTGCCGCAGACTCTGACAATAGAGTCTGTATCAAACCCACAAACGGAGGGTGGGGGTGTGCAAACTGCAACACAAGCCCCGCCCTCAGCGTTCTCTCCATCCACACCGACATATGGCACTTCTGTAGCCATACGTGGTAAAAATCCCAAAGCGCCCCCGCTGCCAACTGGCGCTGGTCCGCTAAGAATCGTAGACAGGTGGTCCGGTCCCTCCCGCTGTGCATTGCAAACCCCGGTTTCGCCAACGGCGCAAGCAAGGTATCTCGTGGAGTCGGGATTTCGCACCCTGACTCTACCAACAAGGCAATTGCACCCAAGGGGGGACCCCGACAGAAAGGGCCAGTCTGACACGGGGGGAGCGATCATCACCCCTGGTGAATGAGGTAGTTCCCCCGCTGAGCATTGTCCCATTTTTGCACAGAATTAACTTGCTGGGGATGGCCTGCTCTGCGGCTGGACATGCATGGTGTGTGGTCCTCACACTGCCCGATAGGGTGGGTCTCTACACACCGTAGCCCTATAGTGATATTACTACCACGCAAATTACGTGTGCCTGACTCACTACCGCTGCTAGGATTGGAAGTCCGGACGGGTGAGGCACTAACGTAATACCCGGCCTGGCGAGGGCGGGGCTGGGGGAACCCACGCTGCGAGTTCCTGGGCCTAGGCCCTAGGGATTCCCACTCTGACAAATAAAATGTGATACAGGGAACCCTGCTCCGTCGTCACATACAACACCAGGCTCACCAAACGCACACGCAAGACGTGTGGTGCAGGAACCTCCTGACAGTACAGCATTCTCATAGACAGACCCAGGCCTAGCTAGGAGCTGGATGTCAGCCCCTGTCTTCATGAGAAGCGATATGTGGGGCCGCTTGCGCTTCACTGAAAGAACGCGGCCCGCAGCCAGAGGGGACACAACAGAGCCCTGAATCCCATAGTGTAGCGGGGGGGGGAATGAACGGAGAGCGTGCTAGACACTGCTAGATGGCGACGGTTACTCCTCACGGAGGCGTGCCTATCTAATTCAGCCGATCCCTCGGCCGCCGAGGGCTGTCGGCACCGTGATAGCCTGTCTCTTTGTTTCCAGGTTACCTCAGGCGGGGGACAAACCAAAAGTCCATCCACGGAGAGGGGGGCCCTGAGGAGGAGAATTCTCCTCTCCTCCTCCAGGGAAGGCTGCTCCAACCACAGATGTCTGTGAATAAGAGTCGACAGCATCCTAGCCCCCCCCCCCCCCCCCGCGGTTATAGCTGGGTCAAAAGCTGAATAACCTCAAAACCCAGCGCAATGGTTTTGACGTCGGCTGGCCCTAAGACCCAATCACCCGACACCATTTTCGACAGAAAAGCAGCCAATTGAGCAATGTTATTAGTTGCTGCTAAATTCTGTACTGCGGCGGTCTAAGCCTCATCAGCCCACTCAGCCACCTGCCGGGCCGACTTGCCCCTTGGCATCGGCTTCCGGGCGGGATACTGCTCTACCATGTCAGGGCAAAGGACCGATGCCACCTGCTTCTCTAAGCACGGCACACCTGTCCTGAGCCCCGTCGTCAGACCGTCCACCCGTGTAAAGGGTAGATAAGCCTCAGCCAAACCCGCAACATTAGACACCGTTTGACCTTCAGTAATGTAATGGTTAAGTGGGGGGGAAACTAAACACAGCCCCGGCGGGACACATGGGAGCGGCGTCCCGAAAACAACAGAATTAGTAGTAGCTGTGCGCGCCATGATAATTGGAAAAACATTTAACAACGTGTCATGTTGACCACATTCATCCAAATACACAGCCCCCCGCGCTATGACACCGCCCGGTCGTCTCACGGGACAACGAGCAGTATTGAAAACGCTAGTACTAAGAGTTGCCGCTGACGGCCGTACCTGTGCGCGGCGTGGCTCGAAAGTCCAACATGCTTCAATTTCTCCCTTTGCTTCATAATAACGTTCCACTGGTTGAAAGTGCATATGAACAAATCCACGCGTGGAAAAAGATGAGGAAGGGTGTAACCGTGACCACTTCCTGTGTTTTGTAGGAACACACAGGAGTAGGTGTGGTCACGTGCAAGTGACGTGCATGTGTCAACTTTTTCACGTGCACAATATGTGCATGGAGATGATATCTCAATGGCAGAGCGAGACGCGAGCCAGATGTAATATAACAACTACCTACCTCGTACTAGAGTCTACCCATATAACTCTGTATGCTAGCATGTACTGTACAATAGTGCTGTGCATATACCGTATATATACATTTATATATTTATATTTACTGCATATATACTATATATATATCCATATATGTCTGCACTGGTATCTCATCCGCACAATGTCCTTAGTGGATAGCTCGCAAAGACAGAGCAGATACCGGGCACAAACCCTGCAGTTAAGGGTGCAATTCCCACGCGCAATACATTCTTAGTGGATCCCGCCCTCAGTGTTTAAGAACGCTGCTGTTTTAAAATGTACCATCAAAGCAAGAGTGCAATCTGTACAATCTGTCCACCTGGTATCCTCAAACTCACAGTCCATTCTGTTTAAACCACAAGGATTCACAACAACACCTAGAATCCATTGCACACATAACAAATGGATCTAGTGCAGCAATGTACACACATACTAGAGTGCAACCAGAATGGTTTGGTTTTACAAATGATGTATTTGCTAAAACCTTTTTTTTTCATTTCAACCTTTATTTAAAATCGTAAGCATCTGAGGTTTCCCTCATTTACAGAAACGACGATTGTACAGTACATGAATGAATGAATGAATGAAAACTTTATTAACAGATTGCAGAATGGGTACAGTGCAGTACAGCTCAATACATACAATTGTTAAGGGGATGCAGACCAGAGAAAGACGTTCGTCTTGTTTCCACCAGGGTCCCCCATTTCCAATTCATCGTAACATATATGACATACATGACATACAGATAGACAGTACTGCTACATCTATACATTTATGACATACCAGATTTGCAATTACAGTACTGTATTTGTGATACAAAAAGAGTCCAGAAAGAAAAGAGTATATACATTAGGCGTAGAAACTGTACATTGGATTGGGTAGGTGGGGGTGGGACTGTACATTGGAGGTGGTTGGGGGGGGGGGGGGGGGGGGGGGGGGGTAGGAGTGGGGGGGGGGGGGGGGGGGTGTTGGCGGGGGTTGTGTTCGGACATTTACAGGGGCCAGTTTCGAGTTGCAGTCTCCCTTAGGTGTTTTTTGAGAGTGTTTTTGAAAGTGGGTAGTGATTCACATTCCTTTACAGCTTTGGGTAGGGCGTTCCACATTGATGTGGCATAATTGCGAAACGTGTTTAGTCCCTTGTTTGAGCCGAATCTGGGTTTAACATGATTTGTGGAGCTCCCTCTGGTGTTGTGATCGTGGTATTCACTGACCTTTGGGAAGTATTTAGTCATGTACATGGGTACCTTGGTCGTGTAGTGTATCTTGTAGACCAGGCCCATTGCAAGTTGCTGTACTCTGTCGTCTACTCTAAGCCATCCTAGGTTGTCAAAGTGGGCAGGGGTGAGGTGGGTTCTAGGAGTAAGGTCAAGCAGTAGTCTGACCAGTTTGTTTTGAGATGTTTGTAATTTTGTTTTTAGCGCCTTTGAGGTGCTTTGGTACCATGAGGTGCAAGCATAGTCGTAGTACCCTTGAATGAGTGCTCCTGCTAGAGTCTTCAGGGTATTCTTGTTTACCAGTGAGGAGATCCGGTACAAGAAACGAGTTCGTTGGTTGACTTTTTTTATTACATTGGATGCCATTTTGTCACAGGAAAGATTTGCCTCTAGGATGGAACCCAGGTAGGTAATATCTTCTTTCCTTGTGACAATATTGTCACCCACTGTAACTGAGAAGCCGTCGGTCTTGCTGAGTTTGTTATTTGAACCGAAGAGAATGGACTCTGTTTTGCCCATGTGTAATGATAGTTTGTTATCAGCGAGCCATATGCAGATTTTGCTTAGTTCTGAGCTGAGGGTTTTTTCAACCTGTAATTTGTTCTTGTCAGAGACCAGCAGGGCTGAGTCGTCCGCAAACAGGAACAAGTTGCAGTCACAAGCTGACGACATGTCATTTGCATAAATTAGGAACAGTAGCGGACCTAGTATGCTTCCTTGTGGAACACCACAGTTTACTGTGAGGGGGGGGGATAGGGTACCGTTTACCTCCACCATCTGCTCTCTCCCCTCCAGGTAGGATTGCATCCAGCTCACTGATAGACTATCAAAACCAATTGCTTTTAGCTTGTCAATCAGAATGGTGTGATTGACAGTGTCGAAGGCCTTTTGTAGGTCCAGCATGACCATGCCGCAGTATTTGCCCGCGTCCACCTCTTGTTTGATGTGGTCGTTTAAATAGAGAAGGCATGTGTCAGTGGAGTGGGATGTTCTGAAGCCAGATTGGAATTCGTAGATTAGATTTTTTTCCGCAAGGTATTTTTCGACCTGTTCGTATACAATTTTTTCCATGACTTTCGAGATGGAGGTAAGGATAGAAACAGGGCGGTAGTTGCCTGGGTCTAATTTACTGACTTTTTTGTGCAGAGGGGTCACTCTCGCAATTTTGAAGTCCTTGGGGACGTGTCCCTGTTTTATAGAGAGGTTTATTATGTGTGTGATGACTGGGGTGATGGCGGCTGCTGAGTCTCTGAGGAATTTGGAGGGGATGTTGTCATGGCCAGTGGCCTTGTTAGGTTGGAGGGCGCTCAGTTTTTTGAGTACCTCATCTGTTGTTACCATTTCCAGTTTGAAGTCGTCTTTGTGGACCCCTAGGTTTTTGTAGTAAGCTACTATGTGTTCTACCCCATAATGCCCTGAGTGGGAGGGTAGTTTGTTTACCAGTGTTGTGGCTATGTTTGTGAAGAAACTATTTAAGTAATTGGCTACATCCAGCTTTTCTGTGATGAGCGTGTTGTCCGTCTTTATGTTTATGTTTGAGAATCTGGTTTTAAGTTTTTTACTGCAGCCTAGTTGGTTATTGAGTAATTTCCAAAGTTCACGCGGTTTGTTTTTGTTTTCCTCGGTTTTGTCATTGATGAATTTTTTCTTTGCTGTTTTGATCATGGAGTTTACATCATTTCTTAGTCTGTTTCTTTGCAGTTTGAGTTCAGTCACGTGGGCTTGGAGTTCACTGCTCGTGCTTATGTTAAGCTTTGACTGACTTTTACGAAACTCAGAGAATTTTTTGTCTCTGGTTTTCATAGCGGTCAGTATTTCAGCGTGCATCCACGGCTCAGCGCGATTTTTTACCCTGGTGGTTCTTAGGGGGGCCATGTTGTTTAGTATCGTTGAAAATTTGGTTTTGAAGCCAAGCCATGTTTCTTCAACCAGTGTACCATTGAGCTCATCTGACCAGTCCAGACCCTCCAGTTCAAGGTTAAAGGCCTCGCTAGAGTAGGTTTTTAGGTCTCTAGATGTGACTGTTTTGTGACAGCCAGCCTTTTGTTTTAGCTTTTTGCGGGTACAGAATATCATATAATGATCACTTAACCCGCATGCTATAACCCCTTTATTGGCGATCTTGGACTTGTCAGAGGTCAGGATGAGGTCAATGGTAGTCTGAGTTGACTCACACACACGTGTGGGTTGTGTGATTAGTTGGCTGAGGCCGTGCAGATCACAAAACCTATTGTAGGATTTGAAGACGGGTGCATCTTTTTGTTGCATATCCGTGTTCCAATCCCCAATAAGAATCATTTCTGTATCCTCAACTCCAGCTAAGCACTCATCCAACACGTCATAAAAGCCATTTTGGTCTGGCGGTCTGTAAATTGTGCCGACTAGAACAGATTTAGCCCTTTCAAATAGAATTTCTACAAAAACAGTTTCAATAGCCTCATGATCTAGGTCTGTACGGTTAATAAATTTGGTGTCTTGATGGATGTACATACAGACACCTCCTCCATGCCTGTTCCTGTCATTGCGGACTAAAGAATAGTTCTCTAATTCAATTTCCGGGTCTGTTACTGATGGGTCCAGTTTGGTTTCTGAGAAACATAGTATGTTTACCTTTCCGCTACTGAAATGATTTCTTATTTCTGCCAGTTTGTGCCTGAGGCTATTTACATTAAGATGAAAGATATGTAGTATATAATAAAAACAATATTCACAGAAATGTAAACACCAGAGTAAAACATTTAAAACGTTTCAAAATCATTTTAAAAGATCAGCTAAAACAGTTACAGGTAGTCACACAATGGTCTGAAATCATATGTTTAAACATTCCAAGGGAAGGGAGAACCTCCAATTTCAGAGAGAGTTGAAGGACATTCCATGAGTTAGAGGCATCAAAGGAAAAAGCTGACATCCCTAGATCAGAACAAACTTGAGGGACCCTAAGAACCATCCAGTAATTTGATCGAGTTGAATAGGTTCTGTAACTGAGGGGTACAATTCCCTGACTGTATTACTAGATATGATACTTACTACCACTACCTTTGTACTTAATATTCGGCCACCCAGTACACGGCATAAATATATTATCATGAACACTCTCACGTAGATGAAACGGATCCAACACAAATGTACGAATTAGAAACAGGTCTTTATTTCCTACACAGCGATGGTGTGTAGGATAAGCACTTAATCACTTAATTACATTTATGAATTGAAATAGTATGCACTTTTATGGCAAGGAGTATTCGTCGGTATATCAATAGAGAATGTCCAATCTCTAAAGGCGCAGGTGGTAAATATACGACCTGGAATAGTTAAGGAATAACAGCAATGATACTTTAATGATTATAGGCTGGATACACTAGAGGGGGTTAATCCGGTCGCTTGTAAGCCGACAGGAGTAGGAGGGGGGGGGGGGTAGAATCCAGCTGCCTCGTCCGGCCAAGGGTATCCCAGGTGAACCCACTGTAGTGCCGTTCAATGCGCCGGCGATCCTTGGACCACAGATGAAAGCAGGTGGACTCTTTGTGGGCCGGCTCTCTCCGGTCCACGGGGGAGAGACGTGAAGAGACCTCGTCTTGCAGAGCGTCTCCTCACCTTGCGTCCTCTCCAGGGGGGGGGGTTCCAACACACGGCAGTGTCGGGGGTCTTTATCCATGGAATAATCAAAGTATCCAAAGCATAATCCGTGCCTGGGAAGGCGGGCTGTCGTCGGTAGAATAATCCGGTATACAGGTCCACTCGCTCGTCGGCTCTGGGGCTCCTCGGGTGCAGCTTCACATAGGGTCAACCACCCTGGGTAAGCAGCCAGTTCTCTGCCCGAAACGATGGGGTACTGACTACGGTAGTATTCTCACCGCACGAAGCACTATATATTAACAGACTATTATTAGCTTAATAGACTACGTCCAACTCGACGATATAGTGCCAAATATGACTATTCAAATATTAATATACACGATGTCTCAATACCGATGGTAGGCGAACTTGGCCTTACTCCCACACGTGGCGTCGCGGGGAGGCTTTACGTCTGTGACTCTATTGGAGGGTAAGAAACTGGACTGAAAAGGAAGTCCTACTTTAGTAGCGCAGTATATATACGCACTATGAACAAATAGTCCCATTAGTGGTGCGGTAGCCAAATTCCTACGCGGAACTAGGACTTGTACGTACATGTCGAGCGGTACGTTTGAACTGGGTCTGAGGGGTATGGCAGCCTGGCACCAAGGTCTCGACCAATAGTAGAATGGAGACTATTATGGGATGTTCAGTAGGCTAGAATGGATATTCAATGCATATTGTACAAGGAATATACAAGGGATATCAGGGAATATTAGAGAATATACAAATACAATTAAATATATATAAATAAATATATATATTCGGTTTAATCTGGCCCTTCACAACAGCCACCCCCTGAATAGGTCCCAGACCTAATCAGTTAAACAGAGACAGATTAATCGCGTTGTCTATTTACACATAAGGGTTTGCTGTAGGGGTCAGTCAACTTCACAAAGTCATAGGGTTGTAGGGTCATGGTCATCATCGATTGTGTCTGGGAGTCGAGGCAGTTCTATGAGCCTTGCCACGGGACGGGTGTAAGTGCGACCCTGGACGAGCACTTCAGCTGCTCGGACCTTGCCGTCGGCACCGGTGATCACTTTGCTTACGCGGCCGGCCGGCCACATAGCTCTGGGCAGTGATTGATCAATAATCATGACGACTGTTCCTTCTGTCAAATTGTCTCTCTCCTTTACCCACTTCTGGCGGGTCTGTAGAGACGGTAGGTAGTGCAGTAGGAAACTGTTCCAAAACTTGTCGGCTAATACTTGGCTGTACCTCCACATTCGTCGGCCGTTCGCTTCTTCAGGCCGGTACATTGTCTGTGGTAATGCAGGATCTAGCCGCCCCATCAGGAGTGTGTTGGGGGTAACTGGGTCGATATCCGCCACATCACTGGAGACATATCCGAGGGGCTTCGAGTTAAGTACTCCCTCAATCTCCGTGAGGACTGTCAGTAGGACTTCTTCCGCCACAGTCTGGGCCCCAAGTACTGCGTACAGGGCTGTCTTTATGGAGCGCACTTCTCGTTCCCAAGTGCCACCGAAGTGGGGTGCGTTTGGGGGGTTGAATTGGAAATCAACCTGTGCTGGAGCGAGGTGGGTCTTAAGTTCTGGGCCCATAGCTTGGAAGCTCTCTCTCAGCTCTCTTTCGCCGCCTTTGAAGTTTGTCCCATGATCGGACAATAGGGTAGACGGTCTTCCCTTCCGTGATGTGAATCTACGGGAGGCCATAAGGAATGAGTCTGTCTGGGCTCGCTGCAGTAGAAGCAATTCTGCTTCCTCGTAGTTAGCTGCTGACATATCAGCGGGGGACTTGCACTCCGGGTGGTACCGCAGGAATGTTCTTTGTTGTGCACTCTCTATGGACGTGCAATCGTCTATGTTAGGGTCGGTGGAGGCTACGGTGCTCAATCCACAGAACACAGACTTCTTAATTTCCACCTCCTCTGGACTTGCTTCCCTCGGGATAGGCATGGGCCACTGTCCTTCCGGGAGTCTTAGGAATGCGGGGCCGTCACTGTAGACATTGCGACGGGTGAGGTCATCCAGGGGCATCCCCCGGGTGATGACGTCAGCTGGGTTCTGTTTTGTATCAACGTAGCGCCACTCTGTTTCTCCGGTTAACTCTTCGGTTAAGTCTTGAATCTCGGTGACTCTGACTCCCACGAAGACTTTGTACTTGCATGAGTCCGATTTGATCCAGGCGAGTACCGTCGTGGAATCTGACCACAGGATTGTTCTAGACACCGGTATGGTGAGCTCACGTTGGATGAGCGTGGCTAGGTGCGCTCCGGCTAGGGCTGCGCAGAGCTCTAGACGTGGGATAGATTGTTGCTTGCGTGGGGCTATTCTCGAGCGGGCGAGGACAAATGCTGTGTAGATCTCTCCCCCCTGGTATTGGGCCCGCAAGTAGGCTACTGATCCGTATGCGACCTCTGAGGCGTCACTGAAGACGTGTAAGTCCATTTTACATGTCTCTGGCCTCACCGTGGGTGGGAAGTAGCTTCGGCGCATATTAACGCCTGGGAGTGAGTGGAGCTCCATCTCCCACTCTCTCCAGGTGGATGCAAGGTGTGCGGGAATGGGGTCGTCCCAGCCCTGGTCCTTGTCCCACAATGCTCGTACAATCATTTTTGCCCTGGTGGTGTACGGTAGAATACATCCTAGCGGGTCATATTGTCGGGCGAGTGTTGTGTACACACTCCGTCTGGTGGTCGGCGCCGCCGCCGGCCTTCCCTGCTCCGTAGTCAGGGGCTTGTGTCTGTAGTGAAGCGAATCTGTTTTGAATCGCCACACCAATCCCAGGGTCATCTCCTGGGCTTCTCCCGGGATTGTAGCCATCCAGGTCTCGCTGCTGGCTGCCTTGTCCTCGGAGGAGAGGCTGCGCAGTACTTGCGGATCGCTGCTGGCCCACTGCCTGAGATCAAAGCCGCCTTTGATCAATGAGGCGCGGAGTTTAATCAGGAGAGCCTCGGCTTCTTCCTGGGTTGAAAGGCTTTGTAGACAGTTGTCTACGTAGAAGCTGTTCTTTACGCTGTGTCGGACCTCTTCGTCCGCTGCTGGGTCCTCTGCTACATGTTTCTGTAGTGCAAATGTCGCACAGCAGGGGCTGCACGTCGTTCCGAAGGGGAGGACTTCCCATTGGTAGATGGCTGGGTGCTCATCTCCTGGCTTCTCTCTCCATAGGAACCGTAACAGGGGCTTGTCCGCCTCTACTAATCTCACCTGCAGGAACATTCCTTTAATATCCCCGCTGATGGCCACCTTTTCCTGGCGGAAGCGGAGTAGAATGCCGAGTAGGGAGGGGCCGAGTGTGGGACCGGGCAGTAACTCTTTATTCAGATTTTGGGATCCGATCTGGTAGCTGCAGTTAAATACTATGCGGTCTTTACCGTTGTGATGGACCTTGTGGTGGGGCACGTACCACGATTCAGTGGTCTGGTCAGCCTCTTTAATGTCCATCTTTGTGACGTGTCCCGCTGTGATGAGCTTCTCAATCTCAGCGCGGTATACACTCTCTTGGGCGGGGTTCTTGGCTAAGCGCCGCTCCGTGTTCAGCAGGTACCGTTCTGTGGCGTCTGTCTTGGCGTGGAAAGTAGGCATTCCTTCTCGCCGCAGGAGTGGCGTGGCGTATCTCAACACGCCGTTGACCGGGACTCTCTTGGTCCCTGTCTCGAGGAGGTGAATGGCGTAAATGTCATCTTTAGAGCGAATGTCTTTCTTTCCGTTCTTAAAGGGCATCTGTTCCAGGGTCCATAGCCGCTCTACGTGTTGCAGGAGTGCGGTTTCTCCCTCTGTGACTCGGGAGTGGAGACATCTAGTGGCTGTACTTCGGTTGAGAGATTTGGCGAGCGGGCCTTGGAGAGTCCATCCCAAACGGGTCTCGACTGCTGCAGGACAGCCTCGGGGTCCGGTATGAACCCGGTCTATCGGGACAATGAGGTCTGCATGGTCGGAGCCTATCAACAGGGTCGGCATAGCATTGTCTATGAGCGGGATCGGTAACTTGCGCAGATGTGCATATTTCTCCATCAGCTTGGCGACGGGGTATGTGTACCGCGACAGTCCTATTTCTTGGCTGGTGAAAGCGTCTGCAATCTGGTACCGTCGCTCAGGCTGGCCGCTTGCTGCGATAGAGAATGAGACATTCTCGCCCTTTATCGTCTTCAAATCTCGTCTTATTGTCCGAATTGTCATTTGGGTTTCGCTTCCCCGCAGCCCTAGCTGGGCCGCAGCGGAGGCGAGCAGCAGGGTCTTCTCTGACCCGTCATCGAGGACGGCGTAAGTGTCCAGGACTTTATTCTGGTAGCTTAGTGTCACACGCACTACTTTTAGGAGTACTCGGGCTCCACTGCTGCTGGCGGGATCGATGTACATGACGCTCGCTTTGCGGCTGGATGGTGCAGGTGAAGGGCGCCGTCTGTTACTGTCGTGAAGTATGTCCAGATGGGCTCCATCGCACTTGGTGCACCTTTTCTTTAAGCGGCATTCGACTGCCATGTGTGAGCGCGCACAGCGAAAACAGCGCTTGTTGGACTTTATCCATTGACCTGCTTCCTCCGCGTTCAGCTTGGGGAAGGAGTCACATTGCGCTAGCCAGTGTTCTTTCTCACAGTAGGGGCACACTATCTTCCACTTCTCCGTTCTGGAGGGGGTACTGTGGCTCCTGCTGCTCGGTACTGACTCCGATTGGTGCATCACAGTCACCGATCTTCTTCCATCATTTAGTCGTCTGGTTCCTTCTCTGGAGCCAGGGGTGCTCCGTCCGAATGTATCTAGCCGTAGGCTGCTGACTTCTCTCGCCAGGAAGTCTGCTAGATCGAGGAGGTTCGGTTCGGGGCCATTCGGGTCTCTGTGGTCCCTCTGCCGCCTAAAGCGCTCCTGACGAGCGGGCGGCAGCTTCTCCAGAATCCTTTCCACATTTGAGTTGGCGTAAAGTTCATACTTCCCCTTCTCTCTTTGCGCTCCCAACATCCCTACCAGGGACTGCACTCTGATGGACAGGTCGTCCAGTGCTCGATTGTCTATTGCTGGGGGTAAGCGGTCGATGTGTCGGATCTCCTGGATCACGTAATCCCATATGCGCCCATACCTCTGGTCCAATGCTACCAGCGCTGCTGTGTATGGGGTGGTGGAAGTCGCGTAGGCGAGCGCTATATTATGTGCGCGGGGTACCTTTAAGTGCTGCAGTAGGATGGCGTATTTGTGGCGTTCATCCAATACATCCACCAACATGGTCTCCAGACACATGCGGAGTTCTGTATACTGGGCCCGGTTCTCTTGGGTGAAGTCGGGTACCATAGGCGTGCCAATGTATGACGCTGACTGTGGATACATCGGCGAGCGTTGGGGGAGAGGCCTCCTAGGCGAGTCTCCTCCCGCTCCTTGGTATGGGCTGGTACCGGCAGTGTACCATGGCCCGCTTGTCCAGGTGCTGTTCCTCGGTGCGGGTCGTGCGTCGTGCTCACCCGTGTATAGAGTCGGGGGTCTGTAGCGCAGCTCCGCGGGAGTATAGCCTGGGCTGTACCGGACCTCCTGGTCCGGTAGAGTACTGTGCTGTCTTCGGGCGTGGTTCTCCTCCTCTTCCTCTTCGTCTTCAGTTAGGTCATCCAGTGCTTGTAGTCTCTGGTTTAGCCTCTCCACAGGATATGCTGCTCCTTCCCGGTTGCTAGGTCTCGCTTGGACCGGTGGGGGGAGGTGGTCTGTGGGGGGTATAGACCTCGTCTGTTGGTCAAGTTCAGGGTTGTTTACTCGGCTAGGGGATGCCGCCCTGGAGGTGTGTCTAGACGAGTTCCTGGAGCCTCTGGCGGAGGGAGAGGGTGTTGTCCGTCTGATCAGCTGTTCTATTAGTTGCGCTTGCTGTCTGTCGCGCTCTGCGTCCCGTAGAGCACCAGCAGCTGCTCGCTGGCTGTCTGCTCGGTCTCGGGCCACATTCTCTTCCATCTGAATGCGTCTTATTTCCAGGCGTATGTGCTCTTCTTCGCTCCGTTGCTGTATCTGCAATCGATCGCGTTCACCCTGGAGTCTATCGCGTTCAGTAGAGGCTTTCAGGCTGACGAGGAATGCCTGCTGTAGGGTCCTCTCTGCCTCGCTGGGAGAAGGCGGTTGTATAGGGGAGCCTTCCCTCGGGGTACTCCTTGCGGAGCCTTGGAGCTCTATCTCCACGGTGCTCTCCCCGTCTTCTTCCGTGCCGAGTTCTCTCTCGGTAGCGTTGTATTCCTCCCGGGACTCATCGGGGACTACTTCTTCAGTACTGGCGGGGTGTGAAGTCATGTCTGGTTCCCACTGGTCCCCACCGTGAACTTGGTCAGTTACATTAGAGCCCGTAGGGGCCTCTATGGTCGGGGTAGTCTGGGCGTTGGGGTTAGACATACTTTTACTTTCTAGTTTTACCGCGTTTACTGTTAGTAGAAGACTAGGTTGTTGACTGACAGCGTAAGCCTCTAAGTACTGAGGGAGCCGTCGTTCGCGCTGCGGGCGTTGGTTAGGAGGATCGTTTCGTGGAGTGTTCATCATAGGCCATTTCAATATTAATAACACTATATTAATATTACACTGATTACCCTCCGGCTCGAAGGACCAATTGTAACTGAGGGGTACAATTCCCTGACTGTATTACTAGATATGATACTTACTACCACTACCTTTGTACTTAATATTCGGCCACCCAGTACACGGCATAAATATATTATCATGAACACTCTCACGTAGATGAAACGGATCCAACACAAATGTACGAATTAGAAACAGGTCTTTATTTCCTACACAGCGATGGTGTTTAGGATAAGCACTTAATCACTTAATTACATTTATGAATTGAAATAGTATGCACTTTTATGGCAAGGAGTATTCGTCGGTATATCAATAGAGAATGTCCAATCTCTAAAGGCGCAGGTGGTAAATATACGACCTGGAATAGTTAAGGAATAACAGCAATGATACTTTAATGATTATAGGCTGGATACACTAGAGGGGGTTAATCCGGTCGCTTGTAAGCCGACAGGAGTAGGAGGGGGGGGGGGGGTAGAATCCAGCTGCCTCGTCCGGCCAAGGGTATCCCAGGTGAACCCACTGTAGTGCCGTTCAATGCGCCGGCGATCCTTGGACCACAGATGAAAGCAGGTGGACTCTTTGTGGGCCGGCTCTCTCCGGTCCACGGGGGAGAGACGTGAAGAGACCTCGTCTTGCAGAGCGTCTCCTCACCTTGCGTCCTCTCCAGGGGGGGGGGGGTTCCAACACACGGCAGTGTCGGGGGTCTTTATCCATGGAATAATCAAAGTATCCAAAGCATAATCCGTGCCTGGGAAGGCGGGCTGTCGTCGGTAGAATAATCCGGTATACAGGTCCACTCGCTCGTCGGCTCTGGGGCTCCTCGGGTGCAGCTTCACATAGGGTCAACCACCCTGGGTAAGCAGCCAGTTCTCTGCCCGAAACGATGGGGTACTGACTACGGTAGTATTCTCACCGCACGAAGCACTATATATTAACAGACTATTATTAGCTTAATAGACTACGTCCAACTCGACGATATAGTGCCAAATATGACTATTCAAATATTAATATACACGATGTCTCAATACCGATGGTAGGCGAACTTGGCCTTACTCCCACACGTGGCGTCGCGGGGAGGCTTTACGTCTGTGACTCTATTGGAGGGTAAGAAACTGGACTGAAAAGGAAGTCCTACTTTAGTAGCGCAGTATATATACGCACTATGAACAAATAGTCCCATTAGTGGTGCGGTAGCCAAATTCCTACGCGGAACTAGGACTTGTACGTACATGTCGAGCGGTACGTTTGAACTGGGTCTGAGGGGTATGGCAGCCTGGCACCAAGGTCTCGACCAATAGTAGAATGGAGACTATTATGGGATGTTCAGTAGGCTAGAATGGATATTCAATGCATATTGTACAAGGAATATACAAGGGATATCAGGGAATATTAGAGAATATACAAATACAATTAAATATATATATATAAATAAATATATATATTCGGTTTAATCTGGCCCTTCACAACAGGTTCCAATATTCCAATCTAACAGTGAAGAGATATAAACAGGTTGTTTACCAATAAGGGCTTTAAAAATAAATAAATACCAGTGTTTGTGCAAGAGAAGGCCATCCCACCCTATCATACGGGACACAATGGTGAGTATCATATCTGTCACCAGTTATAAATCTGATAGCTGAGTGATATGCAGAATCCAGAGGTTTAAGAGTTGATGCCGCAGCATGCCTATAAATTACATCACCATAGTCCAAAACTGATAAGAAGACTGATTCAACAATTATTGATTGATTCCCTGTTTATGTAATATAATTTGTTGAACCAAATAAAGTATTCAATGTGTGTGTGTGTGTGTGTGTGTGTGTGTGTGTGTGTGTGTGTGTGTGTGTGTGTGTGCGTGTGCGTGTGCGTGTGCGTGTGCGCGTGTGTGTGTGTGCGTGTGCGTGTGTGTGTGTGTGTAGGTGTCTCTACTGTTTGAGGTGGAGGACTTGGCCATGGCGTCCCCGGCGACAGTGTCTCGATGCGGGATGGTCTTCAGCGACTACTCTGACCTGGGATGGACGCACTATGTTCAGTCGTGGCTCGACAAGCGTCAGAAGGTGGTCCACACACTGCACTCAACCATACAGTCCTGTACTAGTCCTGTATTAGTCGTGTGCTAGTCATGTATTAGTCCTGTACTAGTCCTGTATTAACCATGTACTAGTTTCAAGTTTCAAGTTTCTTTAATAGTTGTCATACAGAAGTACAGAATACTTGTATACAAAATGCTTCTTATTGTTACGCTCCAGAGACTGTGCTAGACAAGATAAGTATGAAATAAAATAGTATAGCATGTAATAGAAGTCAAAATAGAAGTCACAGTGTTCAGTATAGACATATGTACAATGTTCGATGCAGAATAGAAGTAACTGAGTTACCATACAATATACAATATACTATGCAATGTACTAATATACAATACTATATAGTGCAAAGCAGAAATGGGATGAGGTACAATTTAGGTACAATTTACAGTAAGGTGTACGAGTTGTAGTGCAAATCCTTTACCAATAAATATAAAGTGTGTTTAGGTGATCTAAAGTGTGGAGAGTGGGTGCTGCAGTGTGTTGTTTGTTAAAGTGAGTGTGCGCGTGTGGATGTGTGTGCTGTGTGCATTTGATGGTTGTTGCATAGTGTTTATTGTTCGTTGAGCAGCCTGATGGCCTGGGGATAGAAGCTTCTTCTGAGTCTTTCTGTGCTCGCCATGAAACTCCGGTATCGCTTGCCTGACCACAGCAGTTCAAAGAGGCAGTTGTTTGGGTGTCTGGAGTCCTTGATGATTCTCTTAGCCTTACCCCTGCACCGCTTGTTGTAAATGTTCTGGAGGGTGGGAAGCCCCCCTCCAATTGTGCGTTCGGCTGAACGTGCCACTCTCTGTAGTCTGCTACGGTCTTGTGCGGTGCTATTCCCAAACCAGGAGGTGATATTGCCAGTCAGGATGCTCTCTATTGTACATGAGTAGAAGTTCTTAAGGATCTTCTGACTGACTTGGAACTTCCTTAGGCGCCTGAGGAAGTAGAGGCGTTGTCGTGCCTTCTTCACAACACTGTCAATGTGTGTGGTACATGTCAAGTCCTCGGAAATGTGGACTCCGAGGTATTTAAAACTGTTCACTCTCTCAACCGGTGCCCCGTCGATGCTGAGGGGGCTGTAGTCCCTGACCCCCGACCTCCTAAAGTCCACAATCATCTCCTTTGTTTTGCTGACGTTCAGGGAGAGTCTGTTCTCCTTGCACCATCCCGCCAGGACCTTGACCTCTTCCAGGTAGGCCCTCTCGTCGTTTGCAGAGATCAGGCCCACCACTACTGTGTCGTCAGCAAATTTGATGATTGTGTTGTTGCTCCGCTGAGCCACACAGTCATGTGTGTACAGGGAGTAGTCCTGTACTAGTCATGTATTAGCCATGTACTAGTCCTGTACTAGTCATGTATTAGTTATGTACTAGTCCTGTATTAGCCATGTACTAGTCCTGTATTAGCCATGTACTAGTCCTGTATTAGCCATGTACTAGCCCTGTACTAGTCCTGTATTAGTCCTGTACTAGTCCTGTACTAGTCCTGTATTAGCCATGTACTAGTCCTGTATTAGCCATGTACTAGCCCTGTACTAGTCCTGTATTAGTCCTGTACTAGGCCTGTACTAGTCCTGTATTAGCCATGTACTAGTCGTGTACTAGTCCTGTATTAGCCATGTACTAGTCGTGTACTAGTCCTGTATTAGCCATGTACTAGCCCTGTACTAGTCCTGTATTAGTCCTGTACTAGGCCTGTACTAGTCCTGTATTAGCCATGTACTAGTCGTGTACTAGTCCTGTATTAGCCATGTACTAGTCCTGTACTAGTCCTGTATTAGTTATGTACTAGTCCTGTATTAGCCATGTACTAGTCCTGTACTAGTCATGTATTAGTTATGTACTAGTTGTGTATTAGCCATGTACTAGTCCTGTATTAGCCATGTACTAGTCCTGTACTAGGCCTGTACTAGTCCTGTATTAGCCATGTACTAGTCGTGTACTAGTCCTGTATTAGCCATGTACTAGTCCTGTATTAGTTATGTACTAGTCCTGTATTAGCCATGTACTAGTCCTGTACTAGTCATGTATTAGTTATGTACTAGTCGTGTATTAGCCATGTACTAGTCCTGTATTAGCCATGTACTAGTCCTGTACTAGTCATGTATTAGTTATGTACTAGTCGTGTATTAGTCCTGTACTAGTCCTGTATTAGTTATGTACTAGTCGTGTATTAGTCATGTACTAGTCCTGTATTAGCCATGTATTAGTCATGTACTAGTCGTGTATTAGTTCTGTACTAGTCCTGTACTAGTCCTGTACTAGTCCTGTACTAGTCGTGTACTAGGCATGTACTAGTCCTGTACTAGTCGTGTATTAGCCATGTACTAGTCATGTACTAGTCCTGTACTAGTCCTGTACTAGTCCTGTATTAGCCATGTACTAGTCATGTACTAGTCCTGTACTAGTCCTGTATTAGCCATGTACTAGTCATGTACTAGTCCTCTACTAGTCCTGTACTAGTCATGTATTCGTCCTGTACTAGTCATGTATTAGTCCTGTACTAGTCATGTATTAGTTATGTACTAGTCGTGTACTAGTCATGTATTCGTCCTGTACTAGTCATGTATTCATCCTGTACTAGTCATGTATTCGTCCTGTACTAGTCATGTATTCGTCCTGTACTAGTCATGTATTCGTCCTGTACTAGTCATGTATTAGTTATGTACTAGTCGTGTATTAGTTATGTACTAGTCGTGTATTAGTCCTGTACTAGTCCTGTACTACCAGTTAAACACATCCAGAGCTGGGTCTGTTGACGTCGAGAATACGTTTACTACAGGATTGTATCTTGTATTCAGAATTACAGGATCAAGTTCATTCCAAGATGTTTGTCAAATAATTCCTCTCACTGCGCCGGCAGATCGCTCACATCGTCCTACTTCATCGTGATTTTGATATTAATCTCAATGACATCACCGCTCCATCAGTACAGCTCAGACCCCTCCCCTAAGTCACATCACATCTGCACAGCTCAGACCCCTCCCCTAAGTCACCGCTCCATCTGCACAGCTCAGACCCCTCCCCTAAGTCACATCACATCTGCACAGCTCAGACCCCTCCCCTAAGTCACATCACATCTGCACAGCTCAGACCCCTCCCCTAAGTCACCGCTCCATCTGCACAGCTCAGACCCCACCCCTAAGTCACATCACATCTGCACAGCTCAGACCCCACCCCTAAGTCACATCACATCTGCACAGCTCAGACCCCTCCCCTAAGTCACATTACTAAACCCCTCCATGTGTACCGTCCACACGGGGTCATGACCTCCTGTGCACTGATGAATAAAAACATACCTCAGGGGATTAACCACCAGTTCATTCCAGTTTGGTTCCGCAGTTCTGTTCCATGTATTCTGCACTTTATGTGCTCATTTTATGTCTATTCTATTCTACTACTTATTGCACTGCACTATTGCACTAATTTATCTTACTCTTTTTATTAGTGTCTATTTAACACTGAATCAAACCATAAACGAGGTGGCCTGTTGGGATGTTAGATCCTAATGTGAAAAACTGTGATTTTATGTGTCTGCACTTTATAATGTGCTCATTTTGTGCCTGTATTTTTTCTGTTGTGAAGCACTTTGAGCTGCAGTTTCTGTATGAAAGGTGCTATACAAATAAAGTGTATTATTATTATAATTCCTCCCTTTCTCTGCCCCCCCCCCCCCATCCCTCCAGGTCGAGGTGGAGCACCTGAAGCCTCTGTTTGAGAAGTACATAGAGAAGATGTTGGCCTTCAAGAAGAGCAGCTGTAAGGAGCTGGTTCCCATCACAGAGCTCAACGGGGTGGCCTCCCTCTGTCGCCTCTACCACTCCCTGGCCACGCTCGACAACGGGGTACGATGGCTCCCTGACACCATATTATCACCAACACAGATACAGTGATGTTGCTGTTTTATTGTGATTTGATACTGGGATTTATCGTTAAATATTTCTTTGGTTGGACTACACAGTGAAAAATGGAATATTGCCTCCAGAAATAAATTATCATGACAATTTGTGTTAAATAATAAGTTGAGAATTTTGCACCCCAAGCGGCTAGGTGGCGCAGTGGGCAAGGCACTCGCCACCAACGCAGGAGATGCTTGGTTCGAGCCCAGCTCTCGGCGTTGCTACCAGCTTGGCTGGTCGTTCATACTAATACGGGGTGGGAAGCTGGTGGGTGGGGATCAGACGTTGTGGACAGCGACTCCTACAGGTCGGTTGGTGCGCCTGCGCAGTAGAAACAGGAAGCGACGAGGGCGGCGTGTCCCTCCCACGCAGACCCTCGCCGCTGAGAGATCGCGCTGTGCAGGTGAAAAAGATGCGACGGCTGCCTCCTCGAGTACCGGAGGGGACACGTGATGCAAGGCTTCGTCCACATTGCAGCCGGCTTGTGGTAGGCATGGCCTAACAGCGTTCGAGACAGGGGAGGGTAGAATTGGACAATACGAAATTGGGGATGGGAGAAAAATAGAAAAAATGGGGAAAACAAGTAGATAATTTTTATTTTTTTTTTGCATCCCAAGCCCTATTTACTACCAATGATGTTATCAGTCGGTCCTTTCTCTGCACAACCCACACTGTGCTTCATACTGAACACCAGCTCCTCCTCAGGTAGCCACAAAGCCAATGTAAAGTAATGGCGCCAGTCTTCAGTCTGTACAAGCAATTTGAAATATGAATGTAGAATATAGAATATCAGGCCTATAAATGAGCTTGTTATGGCCAAGTCATACATCTATGGATCGGGCCAAATCTTCTCTTTCCAATGGAAGAGTTAAATCTGGATTTAGTATCACCAGGCGCCCATTACAGGGCAGCAAAGACTGTGAATGAAATCTATTGTAAGTACACTACAATATATTAATTTGGTAACTTACTGAGGAGGAGCTGGCTGTCCACGATGACACACAGCATGGATTGTGCTGAGGAAGGATTCCACCCTTTGACAACATCATCGATGAGCAGGGAACAACAGGGCTAAGGGGCCAGACTTTCAAGTCAAGTTGACCAATTATTCCATTGTCGCAGAGATCATTTGACAGTGAGTAAAGCCTTATAATGGTAAAAGACTTGAAAACTAACATACTGGCCATATCACGATACTAGACAATATTCTCCCTGTCCCTTCCTACTGCACTATGTGTTACAGACAGGGGTGTAGAAAGTACCCAGAAATTATACTTAAGTGAAAGTATGGGTACCGTCTCAAAATCTCACTCAAGTAAAAGTCAGAAAAAAAAAAAAGTGTCTACTTTTAAATGTACTTAAGTACTAAAAAGTCAAAGTAAAAACCTTTTTTCTGACTGTCTATTCTTCTGATAGCAGGTGTTTAATCAAAGATCCCCGCTTTCTAGTCTTGCACAAGGACCAATCAGCATGGGTATGGGCGGGTTCATTTTCCATTGATGGGGATTTGATTGGCCGATAATGTTAACGTTAGTTCGGCCAGGTAACCAAATATACTAAATAAAATAGTTGGACCTGCAAGATTTGTACTTTGTACTTTGTAGGTCTGCATTTGAAATGTAAAGAGTAAAAGTATGTTTTTTTTCTCTGAAATGTAATTGAGCACAAGTATACAAACTTAATAATACTTGAGTAAAGTACAAATCCACCCAAAACAGTACTTACGTATTGTACCTGACTGACCTCCTTCTCCCCTACCGCCCCACCCGTTCCCTCCGGTCCTCTTCCACTCTTTCCCTCACTGTCCCGTCATCCAAACTCAAAGGTTTTGGTGACCGGGCATTCTCACGAGCTGCTCCCCGACTCTGGAACTCCCTCCCTCAGACCATCAGAGACTCTCCCTCACTCTCCACCTTCAAATCCAGACTCAAAACCTACCTGTTCTCCCAAGCATTCAACCTTCCTTACCCATAACCACCCTCCTCCAACTCGCCACCATTTCCCCCTGCCCCATGCACGTTCTCTCCTCTCCTGCCCCCCACACCCCCCTTGGTTTTCCCTTACTCTCCTCCCGACTGTCTCCCCTACTCACTCCCGTATTTGTTATCCGTTACTCGTGGTTTTATGCTCCTGTGTATTTATTATTGTCCTCTGTTTCCCTGTGGTTCTATGTTTCTTTGTTTTCTTTGTTTCTTTTTTGCCTATTGTCAGCGACTTTGGGTCTTTGAAAAGCGCTATACAAAATAAATGAATTATTATTATTATTATTATTATTATTATTATTATTATTATTATTATTATTATTATTATTATTATTATTATTATTATTATTATTATTATTATTATTATTATTATTATTATTATTATTATTATTATTATTATTATTATTATTATTATTATTAAGTACTTTACACGGGTCCTACTAATCACCCCAAAGTACCAGAAAATACCAGAAAATACCAGAAACTACCCCAAAATACCCCAAAGTATACCCCAAAATACCAGAAACTACCCCAAAATACCCCAAAGTATACCCCAAAATACCAGAAACTACCCCAAAATACCCCAAAATACCAGAAAATACCAGAAACTACCCCAAAATACCCCAAAGTATACCCCAAAATACCAGAAACTACCCCAAAATACCCCAAAATACCAGAAAATACCCAAAAATACCAGAAAATACCCCAAAGTATACCCCAAAATACCAGAAACTACCCCAAAATACCAGAAAATACCAGAAAATACCAGAAACTACCCCAAAATACCCCAAAGTATACCCCAAAATACCAGATACTACCCCAAAATACCCCAAAATACCCCAAAGTATACCCCAAAATACCAGAAACTACCCCAAAATACCCCAAAATACCAGAAACTACCCCAAAATACCCCAAAGTATACCCCAAAATACCAGAAACTACCCCAAAATACCCCAAAATACCAGAAAATACCAGATAATACCAGAAACTACCCCAAAATACCCCAAAGTATACCCCAAAATACCAGAAACTACCCCAAAATACCCCAAAATACCAGAAAATACCAGAAACGACCAGAAACTACCCCAAAATACCCCAAAGTATACCCCAAAATACCAGAAACTACCCCAAAATACCAGAAAATACCAGAAAATACCAGAAACTACCCCAAAATACCCCAAAATACCAGAAACTACCCCAAAATACCCCAAAATACCAGAAAATACCAGAAAATACCAGAAAATACCCCAAAATACCCCAAAG
>NC_140165.1:76740709-76753209 GCF_963971535.1 Notolepis coatsorum
GGTATTTTCTGGTACTTTGGGGTATACTTTGGGGTATTTTGGGGTATTTTCTGGTACTTTGGGGTATACTTTGGGGTATTTTGGGGTACTTTGGGGGTATTTTGGGGTATTTTCTGGTATTTTCTGGTACTTTGGGGTATACTTTGGGGTATTTAGGGGTATTTTGGGGTAGTTTCTGGTATTTTGGGGTATACTTTGGGGTATTTTGGGGGTAGTTTCTGGTATTTTCTGGTATTTTCTGGTATTTTGGGGTATTTTGGGGTACTTTGGGGGTATTTTGGGTATTTTCTGGTATTTTCTGGTACTTTGGGGTATACTTTGGGGTATTTTAGGGTATTTTGGGGTAGTTTCTGGTATTTTGGGGTATACTTTGGGGTATTTTGGGGTAGTTTCTGGTATTTTCTGGTATTTCTGGTATTTTTGGGGTATTTTGGGGTAGTTTCTGGTATTTTGGGGTATACTTTGGGGTATTTTGGGGTATTTCTGGTATTTTTCTGTTATTTTGGGGTATTTTGGGGTCGTTTCTGGTATTTTGGGGTATAATTTGGGGTAGTTTGGGGTAGTTTCTGGTAGTTTCTGGTATTTTCTGGTATTTTCTGGTATTTCGGGGTAGTTTATGGTATTTTGGGGTATACTTTGGGGTATTTTGGGGTAGTTTCTGGTATTTTCTGGTATTTTCTGGTATTTTGGGGTATTTTGGGGTAGTTTCTGGTATTTTGGGGTATACTTTGGGGTATTTTGGGGTAGTTTCTGGTATTTTGGGGTATACTTTGGGGTATTTTGGGGTATTTTGGGGTAGTTTCTGGTATTTTGGGGTATACTTTGGGGTATTTTGGGGTAGTTTCTGTAGTTTCTGGTATTTTCTGGTATTTTGGGGTAGTTTCTGGTATTTTGGGGTATACTTTGGGGTATTTTGGGGTATTTTGGGGTAGTTTCTGGTATTTTGGGGTATACTTTGGGTATTTTGGGTAGTTTCTGGTAGTTTCTGGTATTTTCTGGTATTTTGGGTATTTTGGGGTAGTTTCTGGTATTTTGGGGTATACTTTGGGGTATTTTGGGGTAGTTTCTGGTATTTTCTGGTATTTTCTGGTACTTTGGGGTGATTAGTAGGACCCCTTTACACCCCTGGTTACAGAGGCTCAGTACTAAACTGTATCCTTGGCCCTAATCATGGCCCTGCCCTGGTAATCATGGCCCTGCCCTGGTAATCATGGCCCTGCCCTGGTACTCATGGCCCTACCCTGGTAATCATGGCCCTGCCCTGGTACTCATGGCCCTGCCCTGGTACTCATGGCCCTACCCTGGTAATCATGGCCCTGCCCTGGTACTCATGGCCCTACCCTGGTAATCATGGCCCTGCCCTGGTAATCATGGCCCTGCCCTGGTAATCATGGCCCTGCCCTGGTACTTATGGCCCTGCACTGGTACTCATGGCCCTGCCCTGGTAATCATGGCCCTACCCTGGTAATCATGGCCCTGCCCTGGTAATCATGGCCCTGCCCTGGTAATCATGGCCCTGCCCTGGTACTCATGGCCCTACCCTGGTAATCATAGCCCTGCCCTGGTAATCATGGCCCTGCCCTGGTAATCATGGCCCTGCCTGGTACTTATGGCCCTGCACTGGTACTCATGGCCCTGCCCTGGTACTCAGCTTATAGTCCTTGCTAACGCAAATGTCACATGTCACACAAGCACCTAATAATATACAAAGCTATCGCAGACTTTTTGACAAAAATGAGGACACTACCCTGTTAGAATGTTACCTGTTCCCTCTCTCTCCGTCAAGCCGCGTGAAACAGAAGTACCGTGAACAATCAAATGTCACTAATCCAACTATAAGCCTTTATGCTTTTGACATTCTGACTTTGAAAACTTTTTCCGCTAGCTGAGTTATAACTTTGCATAAGGCAGAGAGAGTGGGCGTGAAAGGCAACAGAGTTTTGTTGAGTGTGTGTGCACTGCTTTGTCTCCATGTAGCGTTGTGTGTCTTTGATTTGCTCAATGCCGCTCTGAAACTCTGTCTACCTTGACACTACAACAAAGACATGTTACAACTCCGTCTCACTTGCTCTCTTCTCTCCATCTCTTTCTCTCTCTATCTCTCTCTCTCTCTCTCTCTCTCTCTCTCTCTCTCTCTCTCTCTCTCTCTCTCTCTTCTCCCCCCTCTCTCTCTGTCTCTCTCTCTCTCTCTCTCTCTCTCTCTCTCTCTCTCTCTTCTCTCTCTCTCTCTCTCTCTCTCTCTCTCTCTCTCTCTCTCTCTCTCTCTCTCTCTCTCTCTCTCTCTCTCTCTCTCTCTCTCTCTCTCTCTCTCTCTCTTCTCCTCTCTCTCTCCATCTCTATCTCTCTCTTCTCCTCTCTCTCTCTCCCCCTCTCTCCCAAGGGTGCTTAAACCTTGAGTCTTTGAGATTGGTTAGTAGGCAATGTCTACTGCCTCTCTAGCAAACAGAATTTGGGAACAAGGTACAGATGAATAATACAATAGAGGCGTGTTAATGTCAACTCCTCAGTAATGGAAGAACAAAACAAAAAAAGTGAAATATGGCAGCCAGGCTTATTTTATATTCATAAAATGCGTCGGCATGCGCCCCAACGACCCTGTGCACTCTACTGTGTCCTGAACCCAACGACCCTGTGCACTCTACTGTGTCCTGAACCCAACGACCCTGTGCACTCTACTGTGTCCTGAACCCAACGACCCTGTGCACTCTACTGTGTCCTGAACCCAACGACCCTGTGCACTCTACTGTGTCCTGAACCCAACGACCCTGTGCACTCTACTGTGTCCTGAACCCAACGACCCTGTGTCCTGAACCATCTTCAATACAGAGCACTTAAATTGGGGATCTGCTTGAGCCAGATTCAAATGGACCTGTCTCAAACCCTGCCCTCTTTTCTCGATCCTCCAGTCACAACGTAAGGTTATCCTATAACCCTAGTTATATGAGTATAGCAAGCGCTCTGATCTATTGGAACTATCCCTTTATCCACTCTAATAATTAATAACTTTCTCCACATGCACACACCTATTTACCTCCGTCTGGCCACACCCACATCCGCTCCTATATAAGCGGGTCGTGGCCACAGAATCAGCTCCTTCCCAAGTCTTTCACCACTGAAGGCGAAGACCATGGGGTCCTCAGTGAGTCAGAGCAGAGCGCTCGCTATACTCATATAACTAGGGTTATAGGATAACCTTACGTTATAGATCGTATAGCTTTACGCTCTGCTCTATTGGAACACAGGAGCTGAGCAGAGCGAAAAGCTCGACAGATGTACCCGCTGAGGCCCCCTACAACCATCAGAACCGGGGAGGACCCGAGCCCCCCGGTCCTCCCTGGTGGAGGACGGGAGGGAATCGGATTCGACTGTGCGAAGAGGGTTTAGCACTTCAAACGCACAGGGTGAGCAGACCGTGGGACTTACCTTCTTTCAGAAGGACCCGCGACCACTCGGGGTCGCATCCCACATGCCACCAGGGAACGGACGGGAAGCAAAACACCCCCGTCACAGCTCCCAACATAGCGGGGTTGAAGGTCAATAACCCAACCCTGTGGCAAGGCTGCAGCAGCGGAGTGCGGAGGAGGTCCCAACCCTAGGACAACCTGAGGGCTAGGACCCCCTAAAAAAATGGGCCTGGTGAGGCCAACAAGGCCGCAGCATCGGGACCCCACCAGACGGTCACTGGTGACATCACCCCCCACATCGCCAGCGTATCGGACAGGGCCCAAATCAAGAGCAGGCCCTTCCCCCCTTGGCACACCGCTCTGAAGCACTCTACAAGAGGCTACCCCCCCCACAACACTGCAGGGCCAGTCGGCGTGCCGAGGAGACAACCCCCAAGGAGGTTGATCCCTCAATCCAGGCAACAGGCCCCAAGAACTCGACCTGTGCCTGGAGCACTGCGGACTAGACAGGCGCCTAAAGGGTCTACTGCGAGAACAGTATCCCAGTGGAAGGGGTGTTCGGTATGCTGTGCACCATGTCATAACCTCCACAAACCCGACCCCCCAATCCAGTGGGGTCGAGGTTCAAAGAAGAGGCTGACACAATTGGCAGACGTCATGAAAGATGCGGGGGCATACTCTGGGGCAGACGGGGTCAAGCCCGGCCTCAACCCGAGAGTCGACTCTGCTACCAACACACCGGAGAACCAACCACCCCCCTATGTTTAGTTTAACGGGAGGCGGTTGTTCCCTTAACCCACCAAGAAAACTCAGAAACATAACTGCGCGTATACACAGGCTATACAAGCAGTACAAGTGTTTCAGTTTTCAAAGGGTTAACCCAGGCCAACAGGTCGACGAGAACAAGTTCGGACCTGGGCCTGGCGGACCGGGACCTACACAGGGATGCCTATGGGGTTGACAGCAACCTCCTCAACAGCCCCCTCCCATCCCCGCCCAGCAGGGTGAGGGAGGGGTGAAACAAATGGAGAAGGACCAGGCCCCCTAACACAGCGCAAGGTACAACACAGTATGGACCAAGCATGTCACTGTTAAGGCCAACTCGTAGTGGCATACACATGACACACACATCCACAACATCAATCCCTGCGACGCCCGGGCCGACCGGGCATTTTCCCCCCGGAAAAGCACAAAGTCCTTCGGGGTACCAGAACAGCAGATCTCCGCCCCGGCGAACAACGGGTTAACTGACCTGGTCCGGCGCGACCAGAACCAGTCCTGTGTCCTAGTCACGCCGTCATCCCCAGTCCTAAGAGGGGGGTAGGTACGCGTGTCGATCCAAAACATCACAGAGGGCGCCACCAAGACGGTCAGTATGCGAATGCACTGCTCCTGGTGGCCCACCTCATGGGCGTGAGACCCCTCCGCCAATGTATTGATCTACTCCGTCATCTCCGCCCGGAGATATACGTGAGCCGTCAAGTCTAACCTAGTGCCCTGGCGCTCGGTAGAGATAAAATCTCCTTCCCAGCCGCCCGCATAAAAAACTCTGTTTCTATGAATTGGGCAACCAAGGCGCGCCAGCCCATACCGTGGTTCCACATTGAAAGCACCCAGGGCCAGCGCTATATGCACGTCGAGAACCCAAAATACATCAATGGTGAATTCTAATAAGAAACACCAGACAACGTTCCCTCCATGCTGTCTGGGACGAGCAGCAGGAAGCCGGTCAATAAGACACAGATACGGGTCTCATATGACGCATCTGAGGGTAAACCCTGTCAATTCTGCTCTTTACACAAGAGTGGAAGACAGAAGTTCCCCCAGAGAGACCTCTACGTGAGTAACAATTGAAAAAGATATATGTAATAATTGGGCCAAGTGACCAAAGGCCCAATACACATTTTAATAATAGAGAGCCGAGCAGAAAACAAACAGTTTTCAAATGCATCGAATCATCCAACTTTGACAATGACAGTGGTCCGCAGCACAGAGCCTGAAAAACTCACGGATGTATCATGGCCAATAGAAAACGTGCCTAGTGACGTATTCCATGGCGAGGGAAATCCCGTGACCCACCCATCTTAATATGGGTGAACATAGAACATGAACACACACAACCCCCTTCATACAATAAAAAAGGCAAAAGTTCACTCTTACTACTGCAAGAAGAACGCCGTCTTTTATGACGAGAGAAGACATAAGTCCTCGACCAAGTGCTAGCTACAGGCCTTGCTAAGCTCATACATAATAGCGACCAAAAAACTATTTTCAGAGAAAACTACCCCACTCCCTAAGCAAGAACACAACCCCAACAGTAGTTGAGGGTTTAGATCGTATCCCCAAATATATAGTGAATAAACACACGTTTTGTAACAAAAAAAAGTCCCTCACCAGGAGGGACCCTTTATTTAATAACAAAATCATATTTGGGGGCGGGGGGGGGGCGTTGCCTGCCGCATGCTGAATGCCGTTTGCCCCCACGGGCCTGGAGGGACGGTGCTGAGGAGCCTCCTGGTCACGTCGATCCCTACCGTTCCGTCCAGGCGCAGGGCGACTGGCTGCAGCAGCACTTCCTCCACTCCTGGCCTTTTTCGCGGAAGGCCCAGCAGCGGTGGTGGTGACGGTGGCAATGGCCGCAGGCCTCTGCCGGCGTTGCCTCCTCCTCACGTCACCGGTGGCATCGGGTCTGGGAAAATGGGGTTGGAGCACGGAGCGCTCCTCCTCCATCTCCCTGCAGGCTGCCGTCATCTGCTGCATGGCCGACCCGAAAAGTCCAGCATCGGAGAGGGGGGCCGTGAGCAGCGGAATCCTCCTCTGATCCGGCACCCGCGCCTGCTCCAGCCAAAGGTGGCGCTGGATGAGAGTGGCCAGGGTGTGTTCCTTCCCAGCGGCTATCGCCTGCAGCTGGGGCAGATGCAGGATGGCTCCAGCCGCCTGGGCGTGGAGGTACCGTTGATGGTCATCTAGTACCGCCCCGCCCCGCCATCAGCCCCGACATGTAGCGCGCCAGCTTCGCAATGTTGGAGGTTGCAGCCAGGCTCTGTGTCGAGGCGATGTACACCTGGTCACTCCATGACTCCATAACTGCCTAGCCGACTTCCCCTGGGGAACTGGCTTTCTTAATGGCTCCCACACCATCTCGGGGCAAAGGATGGATGCCATCGGGCTATCAAGTCGAGGCACCCTGTCCCTTAGCCCCTGGACCAAACCCACCACCCGCGTGACTGGCATGTAGGCGGGGGTAAGGCCAACGATGCGGGATATTACCTGTCCCCGCGCCACGTAAGCCTCCATTGCTGGGAAGAATGGGCAGACAATGCCCGTCTCTCTCACAGGACGACGTTGCCAGAGATGACTTATCATGTCATCGGGAACAGGTACCGGCAGTAGCTGCGGCAACGCCACGCCATTGGCGGCTGCGGCGGCCGCCATGAGCTCGGGGAACAAGGCAAGCAACTCCCCTTGCGTACCTCCCTCCCCGTCACTCGCATCCCTCACGTACGTGGCAGATAGCTGGGCATCTCGTCTCCGGGGTGGAGGTTTTAACCCAGTCCCAGAGTACGAGGGTCCCCAGGGAGACCTAGCACTCCCTGCCACTCCCTGAAGGGGAGAGTGACACGTCTCCGCTGGGCCTTCGAAGAAGAGAGCCCCCGCTCCCTCCATGTAATCCTCAGTCTCCATCGGATATGGAGAAGAGGCGAGAGAACTCTCGCTTGGCTCCAGCACAACACTACCACCAGGCCGTTCAACCCCGCTGCTCGCCGTCTTACGACGAGAGCGGGCCGAGGCGAAGAGTCTGCGATGCAAATCCCCAGCCACCAGAGGAACTGTCTGCCTATCGGCCGACTGCCCTCTGGCGCGGGAACCAGGGCCGGAACTCTGCCATCGGGTCGGGAGAAAGTTATTCATTATTAGAGTGGATAAAGGGATAGTTCCAATAGAGCAGAGCGTAAAGCTATACAATCTATAACTGTTGCCTCCGAGGGAGGGGAGGTACAGGTATGGGCAGTGTAATAGTAGAAAGACATAAATATATAATAAAGAAATAAAATATTCCATCAACATTATTTAATTTGCAACAGGCAACATTTAGGCTAATGTTAAAATTTAATTCATGAAGGAAAGTCCACTCAGCCATAGGTGGCTGATAACAGCCAAGAGTATAAAGGACCTAACCTAAACCGTAATAACCTAACCTAAACTGTAATAACCTAACCTAAACCGTAATAACCTAACCTAAACCGTAATAACCTAACCTAAACCGTAATAACCTAACCTAAACTGTAATAACCTAACCTAAACCGTAATAACCTAACCTAAACCGTAATAACCTAACCTAAACTGTAATAACCTAACCTAAACCGTAATAACCTAACTTAAACCGTAATAACCTAACCTAAACCGTAATAACCTAACCTAAACTGTAATAACCGAACCTAAACCGTAATAACCTAACCTAAACCTTAATAACCTAACCTAAACCTAAACCGTAATAACCTAACCTAAACCGTAATAACCTAACCTAAACTGTAATAACCTAACCTAAACCGTAATAACCTAACCTAAACCGTAATAACCTAACCTAAACTGTAATAACCGAACCTAAACCGTAATAACCTAACCTAAACCTTAATAACCTAACCTAAACTGTAATAACCTAACCTAAACCGTAATAACCTAACCTAAACCGTAATAACCTAACCTAAACCGTAATAACCTAACCTAAACTGTAATAACCTAACCTAAACCGTAAAAACCTAACCTAAACTGTAATAACCTAACCTAAACTGTAATAACCTAACCTGAACTGTAATAACCTAACCTGAACTGTAATAACCTAACCTGAACTGTAATAACCTAACCTGAACTGTAATAACCCAACTTAAACTGTAATAACCTAACCGAAACTGTAACCTAACCTAAACCGTAATAACCTAAACCGTAATAACCTAACCTAAACCGTAATAACCTAACCTAAACTGTAATAACCTAACTTAAACTGTAATAACCTAACCTAAACTGTAACCTAACCTAAACCGTAATAACCTAACCTAAACCGTAATAACCTAACCCTCCTGGCCCGCCCACAGGTCAACCTAACCTAACCTAACCTAACCTAACCCTCCTGGCCCGCCCACAGGTCAACATAACCTAACCTAACCTAACCTAACCTAACCTAACCTAACCTAACCTAACCTAACCTAACCTAAACTAACCCTCCTGGCCCACCCGCAGGTCAAACTAACCTAACCTAACCTAACCTAACCTAACCTAACCTAACCTAACCCTCCTGGCCCGCCCGCAGGTCAAACTAACCTAACCTAACCTAACCTAACCTAACCTAACCTAACCTAACCTAACCTAACCTAACCTAACCTAACCTAACCTAACTTTCCTGGCCCGGCTGCAGGTCAACCTAACCTAACCTAACCTAACCTAACCTAACCTAACCTAACCTAACCTAACCTAACCCTCCTGGCCCGCCCGCAGGTCAACCCGTTAGACAAGGAGCATCATGGCTGTATGGTGCAGCTCTGGTTCCTCTTCAGCCTCATCTGGTCCATCTGTGGCTCTGTGGACGAGGACGGACGCAAGAAGATGGACATCTTCCTCCGAGAGGCAGAGGACAGCTTCCCCCTCAAGGTCAGTCCAGTTCAGTCATATACACACAGAGGACAGCTTCCACAACAAGGTCTCATATACACACTGATAGAGACAGAGGACAGCTTCCCCCTCAAGGTATCATATACACACTGATAGAGACAGAGGACAGCTTCCCCCTCAAGGTCTCATATACACACTGATATATAGAGAGGACAGCTTCCACAACAAGGTCTCATATACACACTGATAGATAGAGAGGACAGCTTCCCCCTCAAGGTCAGTCCAGTTCAGTCATATACACACTGATAGAGGCAGAGGACAGCTTCCCCAACAAGGTCTCATATACACACTGATAGATAGAGAGGACAGCTTCCACAACAAGGTCTCATATACACACTGATAGAGACAGAGGACAGCTTCCCCCTCAAGGTCTCATATACACACTGATATATAGAGAGGACAGCTTCCACAACAAGGTCTCATATACACACTGATATATAGAGAGGACAGCTTCCACAACAAGGTCTCATATACACACTGATAGATAGAGAGGACAGCTTCCACAACAAGGTCTCATATACACACTGATAGATAGAGAGGACAGCTTCCACAACAAGGTCTCATATACACACTGATAGATAGAGAGGACAGCTTCCACAACAAGGTCTCATATATAGAGAGGACCTTTCCCAACAAGGTATATACAGTAGAATATAAACACACACACATGCACACACACAGGATGATGGTCAATAGGAAGTGAAATCGATCTGCAAAATGTATAGTCCTGTGTTATTCAGAGCTTATCAGAATGAATGCATGTTTATCTTTTAAATTAATTTATGAAAAGAATTAATTCTTTCAACCGACACCTTGCTCTAAGGTTTTAACACGAGCAATAGGCAGGACCAACCATTTCGATATCTGCCTCAACTGCAGTGAAAGACATACAACAAAACATTTTACGAAACTTCTACAAATGCTGCATGCTATCTTTTCACAGAAAACAACTAATTATTTCAGTACTTTTATTCATAGATTAATTGGGATTTTCAAAGAAACTAACATGCCAATCATTTGCACTTGCAACAGTTATCGTTGACAAATACATCAAAGTATGCCAAATAAAACATGTCAAAACCCCACCCAAAAAGGTATGTATCCAATAAAAACAGGTATGTCCTAATCATGGACTCTATGTGCACGGCTCTGTTTGTGGAAGCAGTGCATATTTACTGCACAAAGGTACCCGACATTACCGTTCACTCACTGGTTCCCTTATGTTCCACGGGCTTGTTTTTGCCCAATATATAATAGGTGGGGAATGGGGAATGAGTGTTCATGTTTCCCCAGGGGGGGGGGGGGGGGGGGGGGGGGTGGACATGTGGATCTGAGGAGACGTCTTCCTGAGGAGGACTTTTCTCATGTGGGTCACTTTGTGCTCACTGAGTCACTGCTCCTAGAAGTCCCTTGGGAGTACCAGAGAGGAGCACAGTCTGAGGCCATCTGATGATCTGAGAAGCCGCGGAGCTCTCGATATCGGTCTCGTATGAAACTCCTGGCGTTCTTAGACTTCTGACTACCTTCTGATTACCAGACGACTGCTCTGCCTCCTGGGCCACCGTCACCCCGTACTGTAGGCCCTGATACTGTACCTGATACTGTACCTGATACTGTTCCCACCAGCAGCCGTCAACGTCTGGGTTTGTTCCCCGACACTTAATCCCGGTGGCGCAGACAGAGAAGCGGACGGAACGCTTTCAGTTCATCTCCACAGACAAGGGAACGCTTTCAGTTCATCTCCACAGACAAGGGAACGCTTTCAGTTAATCTCCACAGACAAGGGGACGCTTTCAGTTCATCTCCACAGACAAGGGAACACTTTCAGTTCATCTCCACAGACAAGGGAACGCTTTCAGTTCATCTCCACAGACAAGGGAACACTTTCAGTTCATCTCCACAGACGAGGGAACGCTTTCAGTTCATCTCCACAGACAAGGGAACACTTTCAGTTCATCTCCACAGACAAGGGAACACTTTCAGTTCATCTCCACAGACAAGGGAACGCTTTCAGTTCATCTCCACAGACGAGGGAACGCTTTCAGTTCAGCCACAGACAAGGGAACACTTTCAGTTCATCTCCACAGACAAGGGAACGCTTTCAGTTCATCTCCACAGACAAGGGGACGCTTTCAGTTCAGCCACAGACAAGGGAACGCTTTCAGTTCAGCCACAGACAAGGGAACACTTTCAGTTAATCTCCACAGACAAGGGAACGCTTTCAGTTCATCTCCACAGACAAGGGAACGCTTTCAGTTCATCTCCACAGACGAGGGAACGCTTTCAGTTCATCTCCACAGACGAGGGAACGCTTTCAGTTCAGCCACAGACAAGGGAACACTTTCAGTTCATCTCCACAGACAAGGGAACACTTTCAGTTCATCTCCACAGACAAGGGAACGCTTTCAGTTCATCTCCACAGACAAGGGAACGCTTTCAGTTCATCTCCACAGACAAGGGAACGCTTTCAGTTCATCTCCACAGACAAGGGAACGCTTTCAGTTCATCTCCACAGACAAGGGAACACTTTCAGTTCATCTCCACAGACAAGGGGACGCTTTCAGTTCATCTCCACAGACAAGGGAACGCTTTCAGTTCATCTCCACAGACGAGGGAACGCTTTCAGTTCATCTCCACAGACGAGGGAACGCTTTCAGTTCAGCCACAGACAAGGGAACACTTTCAGTTCATCTCCACAGACAAGGGAACGCTTTCAGTTCATCTCCACAGACAAGGGAACGCTTTCAGTTCATCTCCACAGACGAGGGAACGCTTTCAGTTCATCTCCACAGACGAGGGAACGCTTTCAGTTCAGCCACAGACAAGGGAACACTTTCAGTTCATCTCCACAGACAAGGGAACACTTTCAGTTCATCTCCACAGACAAGGGAACGCTTTCAGTTCATCTCCACAGACAAGGGAACGCTTTCAGTTCATCTCCACAGACAAGGGAACGCTTTCAGTTCATCTCCACAGACAAGGGAACGCTTTCAGTTCATCTCCACAGACAAGGGAACACTTTCAGTTCATCTCCACAGACAAGGGGACGCTTTCAGTTCATCTCCACAGACAAGGGAACGCTTTCAGTTCATCTCCACAGACGAGGGAACGCTTTCAGTTCATCTCCACAGACGAGGGAACGCTTTCAGTTCATCTCCACAGACGAGGGAACGCTTTCAGTTCAGCCACAGACAAGGGAACACTTTCAGTTCATCTCCACAGACAAGGGAACACTTTCAGTTCATCTCCACAGACAAGGGAACGCTTTCAGTTCATCTCCACAGACAAGGGAACGCTTTCAGTTCATCTCCACAGACGAGGGAACGCTTTCAGTTCAGCCACAGACAAGGGAACACTTTCAGTTCATCTCCACAGACAAGGGAACACTTTCAGTTCATCTCCACAGACAAGGGAACGCTTTCAGTTCAT
>NC_140165.1:76758209-76760709 GCF_963971535.1 Notolepis coatsorum
TCCATCTTACCTTCTCTCCTCCTCCTCCTCCTCCTCCTCCTCCTCCTCCTCCTCCTCCTCCTCCTCCTCCTCCTCCTCCTCCTCCTGTTTCTCAATCTTACCTTCTCTCCTCCTCCTCCTCCTGTCTCTCCATCTTACCTTCTCTCCTCCTCCTCCTGTCTCTCCATCTTACCTTCTCTCCTCCTCCTCCTGTCTCTCCATCTTACCTTCTCTCCTCCTCCTCCTGTCTCTCCATCTTACCTTCTCTCCTCCTCCTCCTGTCTCTCCATCTTACCTTCTCTCCTCCTCCTCCTCCTCCTCCTCCTCCTCCTGTCTCTCCATCTTACCTTCTCTCCTCATCCTCCTGTCTCTCCATCTTACCTTCTCTCCTCCTCCTCCTGTCTCTCCATCTTACCTTCTCTCCTCATCATCCTCCTGTCTCTCCATCTTACCTTCTCTCCTCCTCTTGTCTCTCCATCTTACCTTCTCTCCTCATCCTCCTCCTCCTGTCTCTCCATCTTACCTTCTCTCCTCATCCTCCTCCTCCTGTCTCTCCATCTTACCTTCTCTCCTCCTCCTCCTGTCTCTCCATCTTACCTTCTCTCCTCATCATCCTCCTGTCTCTCCATCTTACCTTCTCTCCTCCTCCTCCTGTCTCTCCATCTTACCTTCTCTCCTCATCCTCCTCCTGTCTCTCCATTTTACCTTCTCTCCTCCTCCTCCTGTCTCTCCATCTTACCTTCTCTCCTCCTCCTCCTCCTCCTCCTGTCTCTCCATCTTAGCTTCTCTCCTACTCCTCCTGTCTCTCCATCTTACCTTCTCTCCTCATCCTCCTCCTGTCTCTCCATCTTACCTTCTCTCCTCATCCTCCTCCTGTCTCTCCATTTTACCTTCTCTCCTCCTCCTCCTGTCTCTCCATCTTACCTTCTCTCCTCCTCATCCTGTCTCTCCATCTTACCTTCTCTCCTCATCCTCCTGTCTCTCCATCTTACCTTCTCTCCTCCTCCTCCTGTCTCTCCATCTTACCTTCTCTCCTCATCATCCTCCTGTCTCTCCATCTTACCTTCTCTCCTCCTCCTGTCTCTCCATCTTACCTTCTCTCCTCATCCTCCTCCTCCTGTCTCTCCATCTTACCTTCTCTCCTCATCCTCCTCCTCCTGTCTCTCCATCTTACCTTCTCTCCTCCTCCTCCTGTCTCTCCATCTTACCTTCTCTCCTCATCCTCCTCCTGTCTCTCCATCTTACCTTCTCTCCTCCTCCTCCTGTCTCTCCATCTTACCTTCTCTCCTCCTCCTCCTGTCTCTCCATCTTACCTTCTCTCCTCATCCTCCTGTCTCTCCATCTTACCTTCTCACCTCCTCCTCCTCCTCCTCCTCCTCCTCCTCCTCCTCCTGTCTCTCCATCTTACCTTCTCTCCTCCTCCTCCTCCTCCTCCTCCTCCTCCTCCTCCTCCTCCTCCTCCTGTTTCTCCATCTTACCTTCTCTCCTCCTCCTCCTGTCTCTCCATCTTACCTTCTCTCCTCCTCCTCCTCCTGTCTCTCCATCTTACCTTCTCTCCTCCTCCTCCTGTCTCTCCATCTTACCTTCTCTCCTCCTCCTGTCTCTCCATCTTACCTTCTCTCCTCCTCCTCCTCCTCCTCCTCCTCCTGTCTCTCCATCTTACCTTCTCTCATCATCCTCCTGTCTCTCCATCTTACCTTCTCTCCTCCTCCTCCTGTCTCTCCATCTTACCTTCTCTCCTCATCATCCTCCTGTCTCTCCATCTTACCTTCTCTCCTCCTCCTGTCTCTCCATCTTACCTTCTCTCCTCATCATCCTCCTCCTGTCTCTCCATCTTACCTTCTCTCCTCATCCTCCTCATCCTGTCTCTCCATCTTACCTTCTCTCCTCCTCCTCCTCCTGTTTCTCCATCTTACCTTCTCTCCTCCTCCTCCTGTCTCTCCATCTTACCTTCTCTCCTCCTCCTCCTGTCTCTCCATCTTACCTTCTCTCCTCCTCCTCCTGTCTCTCCATCTTACCTTCTCTCCTCCTCCTCCTGTCTCTCCATCTTACCTTCTCTCCTCCTCCTCCTCCTCCTCCTCCTCCTCCTCCTCCTCCTGTCTCTCCATCTTACCTTCTCTCCTCATCCTCCTGTCTCTCCATCTTACCTTCTCTCCTCCTCCTCCTGTCTCTCCATCTTACCTTCTCTCCTCATCATCCTCCTGTCTCTCCATCTTACCTTCTCTCCTCCTCCTGTCTCTCCATCTTACCTTCTTTCCTCATCCTCCTCCTCCTGTCTCTCCATCTTACCTTCTCTCCTCATCCTCCTCCTCCTGTCTCTCCATCTTACCTTCTCTCCTCCTCCTCCTGTCTCTCCATCTTACCTTATCTCCTCATCCTCCTCCTGTCTCTCCATCTTACCTTCTCTCCTCCTCCTCCTGTCTCTCCATCTTACCTTCTCTCCTCCTCCTCCTGTCTCTCCATCTTACCTTCTCTCCTCATCCTCCTGTCTCTCCATCTTACCTTCTCTCCTCCTCCTCCT
>NC_140165.1:76762421-76787421 GCF_963971535.1 Notolepis coatsorum
CACTTTGAGTCTGTGCATGCACACGTACTGTTCAAGGTATGGCCAAATGGACTGCATTTATATAGCGTTTTATTTTTTTTATCCATATAAGCGCTTTACAACTTGTGCCTCACATACACCCATTCATTGGCAGCATTTAGGGGGTTAAGTACATGTCCAGAATTCAGCTGCTAGAGCCCTGGCACCACATCGCCCCCCACCCTCATCCACCTCCACTGGCTTCCAGTCAAGTCCCGCATCGACTTTAAGATCCTCCTCATCTCCTACAAAGCCCTTCACTCCCTTGCCCCCCGGGTACTTAGCTGACCTCCTCCATCCCTACATCGCACCCCGGAGGCTGCGGTCCTCTGACTCCGGTCTCCTCTCCATCCCCGCCACCAACCTGCACACTGTCGGTCCCAGAGCCCACCCTCTGGAACTCCCTCCCTCCAGACATCCGCAACGCTACATCCCTGGACTCACAACTCAAATCTCACCTCTTCACCAAATGTATCAATGACTCTGCCTGACTTCCCTCTTTTTACCCAATTGTTCCTCTGATTTCCTTACCCATAGTTTGTCCCCCTCCTCTGTTAAGCGCCTTGGGTTTCCTGAAAGGTGCTATATCAATGTATTATTATTATTATTATTATTATTAAGTGTCTAGCTCAAGGACACTTCGACGGAGGAGGAGCCAGAATCGAACCGGGAACCTTCTGTACCGGACAACGCCAAAAACCCAACAACTTGTTTCAGTGATGTTAAAGGAGACTACCAATTTCACAATTCATATAGGTTATCCTATGGTCTAGGAGAAGTGCCAGAGTTCACATTACTTGATGATGTCACAGGTTCAAGTCCTGTAACTGTGGCTGCACCGATCCACCACGAAGCAGAGAGAAAACAGATGGAAGGTGCGTTTGTTTTTAATTAGTGTCCAGCTAATGTAAGGTGCGTTTGTTTTTAATTAGCATCCAGCTAATGTAAGCACGTGTTCACCGAGGCGACAGCTCTGTAACCAAGCGACCGCCCGACTGTATCCAGCCGTGCCGAAAAGTGGATTCTCTCTGAACTCTCCTGTCCATCAAAAAACGGATACATATCTGGCAGAGACAGAGGCATCATTGGCTCTGTCCAACAAACGGACTCACCGCATCGAAGAGTAACGCAAAACAGATGTAGACAACGAATCAGTGTGGCCGGGCCTTTCTCTCATGTCTGGCTTAGACCACATACATGTAGACTGTCCTTAGACCACATATATAACATACATGTAGACTGTCCTTAGACCACATACATACATACTGTGAAGTGCCACAGAACAACAGTGACCCTTTTGGAAATTGACATCCTGTTCGTTCCTTTATAACCAGTATATTCTTTATAGACTTTAAAACTAAACTCTGGTTGGAAGATAGTGAAATGATTGTTCTGCTTAAAAAATAATTGCCTGGTCTGCATAAGAGGTGTCTGTGAGAGCAGGCCTGCAGTAGGGAGTTAACCCTAAATAATGTGACCCTGAGATGCAGCAGGAGAGGAGAGTAAACTGTAATGTTAACCCTTACAGGGAGGAAGCAGAACAGACATGCATTTATGTTCTGAGGTGATGGGGCCCCCGGGGAGGGTAAAGGCTGAGGTTGTGAAATTTTAGAGTAAAGGAAACACCCGTCATGTATACAGAGTCTTGAAACGATAGAGAGAATCTTAAAAACTATATAACAATTAAATGTTAAATGTTTACAGTAAAGTTTTCATAATGTCATGCTTATAATTAACTGTCAGTAGAGAATAATACTAAATGATGTGTAAACTGTTTTTCTGGAGGAGGGCATCTCTGAAGATTCTCTGCTATAACCTCTAAGGAGTCTTGATAAGAAATCTTATGGATGGCCTCGCCCGGTACTGCCTGGTACCACATGGTTACCACAGGCAAACCCTTTGTTTGTTCTGAAAAATGGAGGGACTTTCTCTTACTTAAAAACACTAGGTAACTAAAGGTAACGCGAGTAAAAGGAGGAGGAGAGTCCATCCTGACTACGTATTGTATTTTGGTTTGCTAAGCGAAATGACATCCCTGTGACATCACTGTTTTTAGACCAGTCGGAATATGATACAGGATCAATATAAAAATGACTGTTGCCCATTCAAGAGGCAGACTTTTTTGAGAGATTTGAAGATGTTGCTTGCAGACACCAGGCACAAGCCGTGTTAGGCCTTTGAGATCTTAAGAGAAGAGATGTTTTTGTTTTATACTTCTTTTAACTGAGTTGGAAATTTCCAATGAAGTCTCTTTTGTAACTTGCCTTTTCTAATTAAAAATACTTCTTTATAATATATCTTTTTGTATCCATTCTTCTGACCAGACGGACGGGTAAGCATTGAAATGTTGTTTGCATTGTAACTTTACCCTTTGCGTTCTGATTTATGATGAAAAGACTTTAGAAGTGTGGCTTTATCCATACGGAGGCCTAAGGAGAAAAATGTATATGTATATGGACTAAAGGTGGGTTCTGTATAATGTGATTATCAAGTAAAGCCATACAGTGGTAATACGTGTAACCGAATAAGTGAAATGGATATTGTTACAAAGGGTCAGATTAAACCGAATATATGTATTTATTGATTGATATATATTGCATAATATTTGTATATCGTTTGATATCCCTTGTGTATTCTTTGTACATATACACGGAATATCCCTTTAACCTAGTAGCCTACAGACCATAATATTTCGTTCTCTTATTGGATAGCGTTCCACCAGCGCCAGTGTCTTACCCCCAGAGTCGAGTTCAAAGCTACCGTCAGGACATGTCTGTACATGCCCGGTTCTGCCCAGGACTACGAGACAGAGGTGGGGCTGGTACTAGTTTATTCGCCCAACATATAAATATGGCGCAGGTGAATACAGAAGTAGTTCAGTCCGCAGTCCGTTCAGTTCAGTCTTAGTAACAAGTGAAGCCTCACCCACTATGCAACGTGCGGTGAAGTAGGGCTCGTATTGCCCCAAGATAGAGTCTTGTTTATCCTAATACGTTTGTTTAACGTATCGTTCGCTCCTTACTAGTACAAGCCTTCATCACGAGTCACCGACCAAGTGAAGTGAGCAACAGTGTGTCTAAATAGAGCACTTATAGCCGCGTGCGAATAGGATAGTGGAGTATCAGAGCTTGGTTGAGTAACGTCAAGTTCAACTTGGTTGGTGTGGAGTACCGCGCACCGGAGGATCTACACCGGGGAATGCAGACCCCCTCTCCGGCTGGATTATTATTCTTATTGCTTTTAACCATGCTGTTGGAGCGGAGAAGAATCGTCTACACCCACTGCTGTGGGACCTGCCCGTGAGGACCATCATTCGAGCCCGTCTCTATTGGAGAGGCTGACCGGCTTCCACCTGTGCTGCGCGCACACTGGGATTACAGTCGCTGCCTTTCGTCTGCCGAGCAGGGAGTAATATACCGCCTCCAGGAGCCTATTGAGTCCCCGCTGACCCAGACTTTGCATTAGAGCATTGCCTCCCCCTGCTGGCTTACAACCGGTGGAACCCCCTACCAGTATCCCCTAGATATAATTCCTAATATTCAAGTTGTATTATTATCTCATGCGTAATATGAGAATGGACATTCATTATTGATTTGCCTACGCACATTCCTTTGCCTTACAAGTGCATTCAATTAAAGTATATTATGTATTCTTGCTGCTAATAAATACTTAAAGACAACTTTGTGTAGAACCGATTCATTGTGGGGAAGTGTTCTCATCATATACTAGTGTACGGTATGGCCAGTATAATGTACATAAGACGGTAGCGGTTTAATGATACCATACTTGATTAATACAGTCAGGGAATTGTACCCCTCAGTTACAATTGGTCCTTCGAGCCGGAGATAAGAATTAGCGTAATATTAATATAATATTAATATTAACATGGCCGATGATGAACACTCCACAAACGGTTCTCCTAAGCTAGATCGCCCGCAGCGCAGACGGCAGCCACCTCCCTATCTAGAGGCATACACTGTCAGTCCAATACCTAGCTTTAAAGGGAAGTTAAATACGGATAAAGTAACTAAAGCGGATAGTAAAATTATGTCCAACCCTACCGACCAGGCTACCCCGCCAGTAGAGACCCTAGTGGGTTCTAACGTAATTGACCAAGCTCACGGGGGGGACCAGGAGGGACATGACATGACTTTACCCCCAGACAACGCCAACGGGACAGTCCCCGGAGAGCTCCAGGATAAAGAAAGCGCTCCAGGGACGGAACCCGACCCACCACAAGAAGAGACGCGCACCCAGGAGATGGATCTCCTCGGTACGCGACAGGAGAACGGATCTCCAACGAGTACTGCCGGGAGCCGATCGCCTCGACCGGCGTCTTCCCCCAGCGAGGCGGACAAGATGCTGGCGCAGGCACTCATCGCCACCCTGGCAGCCTCCACCGAACGCGATCGACTTCAAGCGCAACAGACGCGCGAGCGCGAACATTTTGCAGCCGAGCGAGAGCGCTTCCAGGCGCAACAAAGGAGTGAAGACGACCGCATAAGACTGGAGACCAGACGCCTTCAGACGGAAGAGAACATTGAAAGAAGCCGCGCCGATGCACAGCACGCCGCCGCCAATGCACAGCGCGACGTCGCAAATGCACAGCTCCACGCCGCCCATGCCAGCGCCAATGCCCAGCGCGACGCCGCCAACGCACAGCGCGACGCTGCCCAGGCCAGCGCCAATGCGCAGCGCGACGCCGCCAATGCCCAGCGCGAAGCAGCGCGCGACGCAGCCCATGCCCAGCGCGAGGCAGAGCGCGACCGGCTGCAGGCAGAGCTGATGGACAAACTGGTTACCATGGCGACACCCCCTCTCTCCGCACGGAGCTCCCGGAGATCGTCACGACAAGGGTCAAGGACGCATTCCCCTACCCGACCAAGCGACCCGGGACCCTGCCAACAGGAGGCTCCTGTCCACGTCTCCGAACCCCCTCCCCGGCCGGTCCATACGAGACCCAGCAACCGGGAAGAACCGGACCACGCCGAGAGACTGAACAGAAGACTCCAGGTCCTAGCAGAGGAAGAGGAGGAGGAAGAGGAGGAATGTCAAGCCGACCAGCAGCAACGTACTCTGGACCAGGAGGCCCAGTACAGCCCCGACCAGCAGCAACGTACTCTGGACCAGGAGGCCCAGTACAGCCCAGAAGTCAGCCCCGAGGCCCTGTGCTACAAACCCCCGACTCCACTCACTGGTGAGTTTGACGCACCGCCAGCCCCGAGGAACAGCACCTGGGTACCCGGCCCTTGGTACCCACCAAGTACCAGCCCAAGACGACACGTAAGAGGAGACTCGCCTAGGAGGCCTCTCCCCCAACGCTCACCGATGTGCCAGTCATCCATGGCATCGTACCTTGGCACACCGACGTTCCCGGACTTCACACACGAGAACAGAGCACAGTACACAGAGCTACGAATGTGCTTAGAGACTATGCTGTCCGACGTACCAGATGAACCGTACAAGTATGCTATCCTACTCAAGCACCTGAAGGTGCCCAGAGCGCACAATATAGCGCTGGCATATTCCAGCTCTACTACCCCATACACCGCGGCTCTAGTAGCCCTCGACCAACGTTATGGACGCATATGGGACTATGTGATACAGGAGATAAGAGACATTGACCGTCTCCCCCAGCCAGAGACAACAGAGCATTAGATGACCTCTCTATCAAGGTACAGTCCCTGGTAGGGATGCTGGGGTCCCAAAAGGAAAAGGGTATCTATGAACTGTACGCTAACTCTAATGTAGAGAGGATACTAGAGAAGCTCCCTCCCGCCCGACAAGAGCGCTTCAGGCGGCAGAGAGACCACCGCGACCCCAACGGTCCAGAGGCATCCCTCCTAGACCTATCTGAGTTCCTCGCCAGGGAGGTCAGTAGCCTACGACTCGACACGTTCGTATGGAGTGGACCAAGCCCAAGACTCGGACCTCGGGGATCAACAGATAACCGTCGGTTGGTGACCGTTATGCACCAAGCCGAATCAGTACCGCAGCACAGGAACCACAACACCCCCTCGACGAAAGAGGACCAGTGGAAGATTGAGTGCCAGTACTGTGAGGGAGAACATCGGCTGTACCAATGCGACACTTTCGGGAAGCTGACCACGGACGAGGTGAGTCAGTGGATCAAGGACCACCGCCGCTGCTTCCGCTGCGCGCGCAGCCACCTAGCAGCTGAGTGCCGCTTGAAGAAGAAGTGCAGCAGGTGCGGTGGCACCCACCTGGAGGTCCTGCATGACATCAACAGGCGTCAGCCAGGACAACAGAGTGGGCCCGTCGCGGTAATGTACCATGCCGAGGCGGTGGCACCAGTACCGAAGAGCCACCATACCGCTCCCTACTGTACCTACTGCGACGGCGGACACTGGCTGGCACAGTGCGCCGAATATAAGACACTGAAACCCGTCCAAGTTGACCAGTGGCGTGAGGCGGCCCAGGCGGGCGCCGCTTACCGCGCAGGGGCGGCCCAGGCGGGCGCCGCTTACCGCGCAGCACGGTGCGGAGCCCACCAGAAGGTCCAAGGCAACCGACCAACAGGAGTGCTCCACATTGACCAGCATAGCGGGACCCCCCGAGTGCTCCTCAAAGTGGTCAGAGTGCTCCTGAGCTACGAGGACAAGGTCCTGGACACTTACGCCGTCCTGGACGATGGGTCTGAAAAGACTCTCCTCCTCGCTTCCGCAGCAGCCCAGTTGGGTCTGCGGGGTGCCAAAGATACCATGACCATACGCACCATCAGAAGGGACCAGAAGACCATAAAAGGTGAAAAGGTCTCCTTCAAGATAGCAGCGGTGGACCAGCCCGAGAAGCAGTATAGTATAACCAATGTCTTCACCAGCCACGACATAGGCTTGTCTCAGTACACCTACCCCATCCCACAGCTGATGGCTAAGTATGTGCACCTACGTCAACTACCTATACCGCTTATCGACGGCGCCACACCGACCCTGCTCATCGGCTCCGACCACGCGGACCTCATTCTCCCAATTGAGGCGGCCCACATCGGACCCAAAGGATGCCCAGTCGCGGTTCAGACCCGACTGGGATGGACGCTCCAGGGCCCCCTCTACGGACTTGACAGTCAACCCACGTCTACACGCTGCCTACACACAAAGGCGAGCGACACCGGCCACTCCCTCGTACAGCAGAGGCTATTGACATTAAGCGAGAGGCCCGTGAGAGAACCGTGGGCACCAGAGGGAGTTCGGAACCCCACCCCCCTCAGCTGCGCTCCAGACGTAGCTGACCTCGAACCCAGCACCCCAAGCGACTCCTTGACAGGGCGGCCGGCACCGGCCCCTCCTCAGACGGGGTACAGAGCAAACAAGAGAAACAGACGGAGGAGGAGGAGGCACAGCCAAGCACAGATCAAAGCAGTCTCAGGCCCGCTTCCTCCTAAGCCCCCCTTCATCCCGTCCAGTCGTCATGACCATAGACCAGTCACTACCCCGAGCTGCGTGGCCGGCCGGCCGCGTAAGCAAAGTGACCACTGGTGCCGACGGAAAGGTCAGAGTGGCAGAAGTGCTCGTCCAAGGGCGGACCTACAACCGACCCGTGGCGAGGCTGATAGAGTCGCCAAGGCTCCCCGACTCGCTTAATGACGACCATGACCCCTGACTTTGTGAACTGCCTACCCTCACAACGGACATTGAGTAGTGGACAGTGCGGTTAATCTGTCTCTGCTTAGCTAATTAGGTGGGACTAATTAGGAGGCGGCTGTTACAAAGGGTCAGATTAAACCGAATATATGTATTTATTGATTGATATATATTGCATAATATTTGTATATCGTTTGATATCCCTTGTGTATTCTTTGTACATATACACGGAATATCCCTTTAACCTAGTAGCCTACAGACCATAATATTTCGTTCTCTTATTGGATAGCGTTCCACCAGCGCCAGTGTCTTACCCCCAGAGTCGAGTTCAAAGCTACCGTCAGGACATGTCTGTACATGCCCGGTTCTGCCCAGGACTACGAGACAGAGGTGGGGCTGGTACTAGTTTATTCGCCCAACATATAAATATGGCGCAGGTGAATACAGAAGTAGTTCAGTCCGCAGTCCGTTCAGTTCAGTCTTAGTAACAAGTGAAGCCTCACCCACTATGCAACGTGCGGTGAAGTAGGGCTCGTATTGCCCCAAGATAGAGTCTTGTTTATCCTAATACGTTTGTTCAACGTATCGTTCGCTCCTTACTAGTACAAGCCTTCATCACGAGTCACCGACCAAGTGAAGTGAGCAACAGTGTGTCTAAATAGAGCACTTATAGCCGCGTGCGAATAGGATAGTGGAGTATCAGAGCTTGGTTGAGTAACGTCAAGTTCAACTTGGTTGGTGTGGAGTACCGCGCACCGGAGGATCTACACCGGGGAATGCAGACCCCCTCTCCGGCTGGATTATTATTCTTATTGCTTTTAACCATGCTGTTGGAGCGGAGAAGAATCGTCTACACCCACTGCTGTGGGACCTGCCCGTGAGGACCATCATTCGAGCCCGTCTCTATTGGAGAGGCTGACCGGCTTCCACCTGTGCTGCGCGCACACTGGGATTACAGTCGCTGCCTTTCGTCTGCCGAGCAGGGAGTAATATACCGCCTCCAGGAGCCTATTGAGTCCCCGCTGACCCAGACTTTGCATTAGAGCATTGCCTCCCCCTGCTGGCTTACAACCGGTGGAACCCCCTACCAGTATCCCCTAGATATAATTCCTAATATTCAAGTTGTATTATTATCTCATGCGTAATATGAGAATGGACATTCATTATTGATTTGCCTACGCACATTCCTTTGCCTTACAAGTGCATTCAATTAAAGTATATTATGTATTCTTGCTGCTAATAAATACTTAAAGACAACTTTGTGTAGAACCGATTCATTGTGGGGAAGTGTTCTCATCATATACTAGTGTACGGTATGGCCAGTATAATGTACATAAGACGGTAGCGGTTTAATGATACCATACTTGATTAATACAGTCAGGGAATTGTACCCCTCAGTTACAGATATCCTATGAATAGGAAAAGTCCTTCTCAGTGCAAAATAGAATAAGAATACTCCGCAACTCCAATCAATCAACCGCATGACTGGAGGGGACGGAGGGGTGCGTGTGTGGGCTTGGGTCGGCTGGGTTTAACCCCTGCAGTTTGTAGACGCATTGAGTCCTGGACATCACAGACGTCGCAGGACGCTGCTTGAAGTTGAGATGCGGACCAATGAGTTATGGGGTTATCAATCTGACCGGGGCTTATGCCAGCACTTATCACATACCTAGACCGGCATGAGAACATTCCTCAGAAAAGCCGAAAACATTGCGTGATTCAGAAATAGGTTCAAAATAGAAATATTGGCATTTGTGAGTGCTTTAAAATGTTCTCTATTTGTTTCTTTATTTGCCAAACTTAATGCAACTTGTAAATGTGTTAATTATTGTTAAGATTGTCCGACAGTATGCATTTTTCCGATGCAGTGGAAAGAACCACATTTGCTTAAATACTCCGTCGGAGACGGAGGGAGATGCGCAGATATTACAGCTCATTTTGTTTCCGAGACAACTGACCCAGTAGGCTACTCTGTTGGCGGTGTGAAACATTAATATCTTTGGAAGCGTGTGTGTTAAAATCTGAATCTCTCCGTATAGCATAAAAGCATGGCATAACGGAGTCTCTCTGTCTCTCTCTCTCTACCAAATCCATTCTGAGACAACGGAACACTGGGACCTGCGTCGTGCCTAACGAGAGTCTCTCTCTCTCTCTCTCTCTCTCTCTCTCTCTCTCTCTCTCTCTCTCTCTCTCTCTCTCTCTCTCTCTATCTCTCTCTCAAGTAGCCAAACTTTACACTATAAAAACAAACTGGATAGTCGATTTACCTTTAACTTACATTGCTTTCTGGGTAAAGTAGTCATTATGCATATCAAGAGAAATGGCTTTGGTTTCTTGGAAGCCCTGTAGCTCAGGAATGAGTAGTATCGTGGTATCAGCACGATATATCAGACATAGATTGAAAAGTATCCGACTGATTTGTACAAAATTATACCATATTTTGAAGGTATCAATCTGTACTTTCATATCATGTAAAAAAAATAATAATAATTGAAGACCCTTCTAAAGGACCCATAGTCTGAGCCTGGTCACATATAACATTCTTGTGGATTATTGGATTATTAACGTCCTTTATAGGGACGCTCAATATTGGCTTTTTTACCGATACCGATATACCGATATTGTCCAACTCTTAATTTCCGATACCGATATCAACCGATACCGATATATGCAGATTTCCCCCCCCAAAAAACGGAATAATTTCAGGTAATTAACATTACATATCTCTTGTTGTGGAATTAACACAACATTATGCATACTTTTGACAATAAATAAAATCAGAATTTGTTCTTACTTGCTTGCCTGGGTAAATAAAGGTTATAGAAATGTAAAAAAATAAAATAAAAAAAATTCTTTTGAAAACCGATACAGATATTTTCCGGTATCACATTTTAATGCCGATATCGGCCGATAATATCGGTTGGCCGATAATATCGGACATCCCTAGTCCTTTATGCTGGTGGTACCTTGCAGTTGTTGAAGCCCTCTCCAAACAGGGTGATCTCAGCGATAAGCGTGGAGTCAGGCACCACCATGGAGATGGGTCGGAACATGGACTTCAGGTTGTCAGGCAGCTCCGTACGGCCGGCATAACCTACAGACAGAGCCCTGGAGTTAGTAAACTACACAGTCATAACCTACAGACACAGCCCTGATGTTAGTAAATTACACAGTCATAACCTACAGACAGAGCCCTGGAGTTAGTAAACTACACAGTCATAACCTACAGACACAGTCCTGGAGTTAGTAAACTACACAGTCATAACCTACAGACAGAGCCCTGGAGTTAGTAAACTACACAGTCATAACCTACAGACACAGTCCTGGAGTTAGTAAACTACACAGTCATAACCTACAGACACAGTCCTGGAGTTAGTAAACTACACAGTCATAACCTACAGACACAGTCCTGGAGTTAGTAAACTACACAGTCATAACCTACAGACAGAGCCCTGGAGTTAGTAAACTATACATTCTAGTCATTCAAACTTTTTGTTAAGATTTTTGCTCCAAAATATAACTTGACACAGCCTAATGCAGTGTTTCTCAAAGTGCATGCATTAAAGTGTGTGTGTGTGTGTGTGTGTGTGTGTGTGTGTGTGTGTGTGTGTGTGTGTGTGTGTGTGTGTGTGTGTGTGTGTGTGTGTGTGTGTGTGTGTGTGTGTGTGTGTGTGTGTGTGTGTGTGTGTATGTGTGTGTGTGTGTGAGAGAGTATGGCCGTGTGTCTATGTCAGTGGCGTCCCGCCACTTGGGGCGCTAGGGCGCCGCCCTCCCTGTTAAAACAGAGAAGAAGAAGAAATATTTTTTGTTTTGTTTTTTGTTTTATAGCCCTATAAATAATATAAACATGTTTAAAATGAATAATATTTACTCATTTTAAGTATGTTTGTGTTTCCAATGCACAATATAACGTTAAAATATCAAATATTAATAATCGTTTTCCTGAACAGGAAGTGACGATTCTGTCTGATAAAGAACGTTCCATTACCGTAGCCGCATTTCTCCTGCCATATTTCTCTCGGGCTAGACGCAATAGCGCTCTGAGTGCGCGTCACTGTTTCATCGCTGTATCCGTCGCAGCCAATCACTGCATAACGCGCTGTGCGTTGAATATGATGTATTATGATGGAACTCGGGCGCGTTTTGAAGCGGTCTGCAAGCAGCCGAGCATAGCATAGCCGCATTTCGCAGAGAAGCTCTCTGATTGGCCGACGCGGCGATGCCAGTACTTTCCGTAGCCGCAGTTTGCAACATGTTCAAGGCTGTGTGTTGTGATGCAGTCTGGACAGTGGGCAGTGAGTGGATATACATCGACAACAGTCTGGGGGACAGTCAGTGGACATTTATTTATCACTTTATTAAGCCCTCTGGCTGGACCACGTTTCAATTAAACAAAGTGAGTTAATTCTTTCTCTCTCTCTCTCTCTCTCTCTCTCTCTCTCTCTCTTAGCCAACTCAGCTAATGCTTAACTAACACTCTCTCTCTCTCTCTCTCTCTCTCTCTCTCTCTCTCTCTCTCTCTCTCTCTCTCTCTCTCTGTGCCTATGCGTGTTTGGAGACGGAGCGAGTTTGTTTCTAACTTTTCTATTTATATATTGTGTTTCAAGTTGTGAATTAGACTGTACTTTATTTGACTGGTTGTGTGTTGTTGGTGGTTTGGTAGTGTTGTGGGGAGTCAGTGTTCGCTTGGTCAGCTGTCCGCTGCCAGTGACATGCCAATGCGTGGTACATGTTTGCAAAATGTTTGGTATAGCACCCCCTCTGGAGAATAATTCACGAGCCGCCACTGGTCTATGTGTGTTCCCACATGTGTGTGTGTGTGGTGTGTGTGTGTGTGTTCCCCCATGTCTGTGTGTGTGTGTGTGTGTGTGTGTGTGTGTGTGTGTGTGTGTGTGTGTGTGTGTGTGTGTGTGTGTGTGTGTGTGTGTGTGTGTGTGTGTGTGTGTGTGTGTGTGTGTGTGTGTGTGTGTGTGTGTGTGTGTGTGTCCTCCCACCAGGGTTCATGGTGATGAAGATGCCACAGGACCCGACCAGCTGGACCTCCCGGCCCTGGAAGGTGAAGCTGGTCCGGCCTGCAGAGAGCGCCGACAGGACGGACAGGATCTGCTGGGCCACCACAGAGAGCACCTCCACGCTGATGCGGTTAAACTCGTCAAAGCAGCCCCACGCTCCGGACTGGACAGACACACACACACGCACACACACACACACACACACACACACACACACACACACACACACACACACACACACACACACACACACACACACACACACACACACACACACACACACACACACACACACACACACACACACACACACACACACACACACACACACACACACACACACACACACACACACATGGACGGACATGCACACACACACACACACACACACACACACACACATGGACGGACATGCGCGCACACACACACACACACACACACACACACACACACACACACACACACACACACACACACACACACACATGGACGGACATGCACACACACACACACACACACACACACACACACACACACACACACACACACACACACACACACACACACACACACACACACACACACACACACACACAGACAATGTTCTAGCAGGAGACAAATCCCTGTATGTCTGTTCCAGTTCAAAGAGTAGTCCTGCAGCGCTCCCAATGCAGGCTGAAGTAGGCCAAACACCCAGGGCATTGCTGTGTGTAGCCTGCCTCTCCTTAGTCCACTATTTGTTGTTGACGCGCCTGCTCGAAAGCCCTGGGTCTCAGAGTTTTTTTATAAGCTCATATTTAGCAAATAACACTTGAAATCATTGCTAAACAAACGTAGTCCTGAAAATATAAACTTTGACTGCTGTTTTGATAGGGTTAGGGTATTTATTCTTGGCTACATTTGAAAAAGAAGCACACCATCACTTAATACTGATCTGTTTGTGACGTGAAATAAATCTCGGCCCGGTACTGTAAGTAAGTAATCATGGTATGCTGCCAGTGGCGTAACTCTCTCTGTAGATGTGGGGGGGACAGATTTGGGGGCGTGGCGAGTGACGTCGCTGGGGGGGGGGTTAGGTACAAGTATTCTGTTGTGACAAATAATAAACAAATTTGAAAGGTTTATGGTGAAAGAACATTTATTATATGGTGGTTCAATTAGCAATTATGAACACAGTAATACAAGATATGCATGATATAAAAAAAATACATGCTAAGTTCCTGAGAAACACTACTATACAATATCCAATTTTAGCTCTTATTGTATCTATCACCTTTATCTATCACCAATCACTTTTAATCAAATTTAATTACAGGTACAAAACATTAACATAAATCACTCTTATGCACTGGTACATAAGTTATATAACAAACCTGTTTAATAAAACTCTAACCCTTATGGTCATGCCTGCATCGATTGTGCAATAATCCAATACTAAAATACCTGAGAGGGCACTGGTTCCTATGTAGACTACTATACAATTTTAACTCTGTCATTATTATACTTAATGTATCTAAACTATATTATACAAGAGCCACATCTGTTCTTTCCTTAAAGTTACTTTTTATATACCTCATTCCTTTAAAGTGACTTCTCCATTATTTAAATTGACATTTTCACATTTAAACTCATCCAATGCTTCCAAAGACATGTTGTCTCCGATCATGGGCAGAGATGAAATTCCTCACAGAGTTCTCTCATGTCAGAGGCATCAACTCTTTCTTGATGTATATGACAAACTGCCACACTGTTCAACCTTTTCTGCTTCATGGAGTTGCGAAGCCAGGTCTTCAACCTCCGGAGTCCGCTGAAACTCCTCTCAGCTTCAGCAGAGGATGTGGGAACAACCAGCAACAGCCTCACAAGGACCTCCACCTGATCAAAAAGACCTCTGACTTCAGGCAACATGCCTCTCAGGATGTCTGCAGCTTCTGTGCTTGATGCATAGGTGTTAGTTGCTTTGAACATGGCTAGCTGAACATCCAGCATCCTCCTGTTCATCTCTGGATACTTGTCCACAATGTCATCACTTTCTCCCCTAATAAGCACACCCTCCAACTTCTGAAGCACTTCAAAGCTTCTTTGATTAAACCGCTCTCGGAATTGCAGATCTGCTGTGTCCAGTATTCTGAAGAACTCCCCTCTGAAGAAGTCCACAGAAGTTGCTGGGACATGTGCTGCAGCGTCACCAGTTAGACGTTTTTGGAGGGTTGCGGATACGAGGCATTTCCATCGGATCGATGTTTAGTGAGGTGACCAGCTTTGCGGTGTTGTCAAATATCTGTGAATGAATGAAAACTTTATTTAACAGATTGCAGAATGGGTACAATACAGTACAGCTCAATACACACAATTGTTAAGGGGATGCAGACCAGAGAAAGACTTTAGTCTTGTTTACATCAGGGTCCCCCATTTTCAATTCATCATTATTAGTCAGGATGATTGCAATGAGTTTGTATCTTGTTTGCAAATCTTGCAAATGATTATGTCTTGCTGAAAACACTCTCAAAGAACACCTACGGGAGACTGCAATTCAAAACTGGCCCCTACAAATGTCCTAACCCAGTTGTACAATAAAGACCAAGCATGGCTTTGTCAGTATTCCAATGTACCCAACCCCCCCCCCCCCCCCCCCACCTCCAATGTACAGCCCCACCCAACCCCACCCCACCTACCCAACCTCCTCCAATGTACAGTTTCTATCTCAAATGTATGTCAGTATTCCAATGTACAGTGTGCCCCCCCCTACCCAACCCCCCCCCCCACCTCCAATGTACAGCCCCACCCCACCTACCCAACCTCCTCCAATGCACAGTTTCTATGTCAAATGTATATACACTCTTTTTCTGGATTTTTTTAGTATCACAAACAGTACTGTATTTGAAAATCTGGTATGTCATAAATGTATAGATGTAGCAGTACTGTCTATCTGTATGTCGTGTGTGTCATATGATGAATTGAAAATGGGGGACCCTGATGGAAACAAGACGAAAGTCTTTCTCAGGTCTGCATCCTCTTAAAAATTGTATGTATTGAGCTGTACTGTACCCATTCTGCAATCTGTTAATAAACTTTTCAATCAATCAATCAATCATGGACTTATGAACCACGATTATTTTCAAGAGAAACAAACAGGCAAATAGCTATAGCTTAGTCAATCTGGACAAATACATTAGGCCTATATTAAAAAAAAGAAAATCTGCTAAAATGCTGTTACTTGCCAGTCTTGCCGTTCCCCTCCTGTTTCGTGGTGGTGTCGTCACTGCTGCTGGTTTAGCTCTAGGCGACAGCGTAGCAAAACTTAGTTTGCTTTGAAGAAGTAGCTTTCTCCTCTTGGGCGATGGTGCCATCTCGTTGTTGCAATCACGCAGGTAGGAGTCGGACATAGCACTGAATGTCTTATCTTATCTCTCTTTATACCGTATGTGATGACGTATTTTAACACACACCTCGGCTGACGACCCGAGCTATTATTATGCAAAGACGAGTACTTTAGCGAGTGGGTACTGTAATGTCCATGGTTCATATAGTTGACTTTATGTTCATAATGTTCAGTGAGCTTGGTAATGTTTAGTTCTGACCTATAGAGGGCGCTCTCTGTTTTACTCCTCAAGAGCGAGACACTCGGGTGATCTTGTCAGTGCACCACGGAGAAGCAGCGGGAGTATTGTTATTGTGGTAGTTCTAGACATAACAGCAGGAATGTGTCTGTAAGCTTGAAGACGTTCATAAAGAGTCAAACCAGGAATCAATGTGTCGGAGCCTTCATTCTAAAACTTTACAGGTACTTGGCCCGTGCAGGGCAAGAATGCGACCCCCATCTACTGCTCTTTGCATAATAATAGGACAGGTTGTCAGACTCAGCTCTTTGGACGGTAAAACGGGGGGGGTACATAACTGCATTCTGAAAACATGCAGGGGACACTTTCCAATGTCCCCCGCATGAGTTACGCCCATGTATGCTGCAAAAGGGGCATTAGCACCCTGCAATATAGTAGAGTAGAAAGTAGAGAGGTGAAGACATACCCGTTTTCCAGTTGGAATGTTCTTATTATGGATGCCACTGTGAAGCAGCTTAGATTAGACTCTCTGCCCAGCATCCCTCATAGTCAGGCCATGGTTGATGACATGGTCCACCAAAGTTTCTCTTATATCATGCCCCCCCCCCCCCCCCCCCATAACTTTTTTTTGGTACATTTTAACGTTAAATGTACCTATAGGTTTTAGGCATGGTCGTATAATATGTTATCTAGCTTGTGTGTCACTCTAGGGCTAGGCCTCCTGCTGGGTCCAGTCATTGGAATGACAAAGGAATGACAGACTAGAAACTGGGCCTTTGTTCTAGGTGTTCCAGGTGTGAATTAGCCTAGTGACATTGATCACATTGAATTCTGGGAGTGTAGTTTTTTCATCAGATAGCTGAATTCACTTGGATCCTTTCCAACTCCTGTGCTGGAATGTAGTTAGGATTTTACCAGAATGTTTGATAGGACATTGATTGAAAACTATCAGCTCGAATTTTACAATTGATGGCTTATTTTGAAGGTATGAACCTGTAGTTTTATATTATGTAACAACAAAAAAGGGAAACATCTCAGGAGGATGAGCTCTTGAGGTTAGACTCCTAAGGGTTTTAAGAGGTTACTATTCAGATTTGAGCTCATCCCTAGGAGGAACTACTATTTTAATCCTGCTGTTGATCAAGACATCTTACTCATTAAATTATCACATTATGGTTTTAGTGGAATGACTTACAAATGGTTTCAACAACTATTTGTAAATGTAAATGGTGGGCATCAGATAGGGCCACTATAACAGGTGGTGTGCCGCAGGGCTCTATTCTAGAGCCACTTCTATTCCTTATCTATATTAATGACCTGAGCATGCTGCATCCTCATCCATGTTCCCTGTACCTTTGGCTGATGATACCTATTTATTTCACGTAATAACTTCCGCACTCATGGCAAAAAGCAAATTCTGATTTAGAAATAATTTCCAAATGGTTCCAATTGAACAAACTATCTCTCAATGTCAAAACAGATTTAGATTTTATTATAAGACGTTTACATAAAAAAAACAAAAGATATTTCATTTAAATGATCTCCATTGTAAATAACCCAACCATCCAGGTTTCATCTACAAGTTTCCTTGGCATCTTGATTGACGAAACCTTGAGCTGGAACAACCATATTCACAGAGTTTGCAATAAAATGTGTCTTCATGTACAATATTATCAGCAAAAGTCATAGTTTGGTGTTTGTTAACTCTCTATTAGAGCTTGATTTACCCATACCTTACATAATTAAATATTATTTGGGCTGCCACTTACAGTAAGATCCATACTTTACAAAGACATTTTAGTAGACTTTCCACATTTAGAAGCTAGAGTGAACACATCCTCTGTGAGGTTTCTGTCCTTGCTCTCTCTCTCGTTCTGTTCCTTTAACCACCCTCGCTCTGTTTTCATTTGTTTTTCTGTTAATTATTTCAATTCCCTCATTCACACGCTTCTCCCCAGTGACGTCATCAGAGACGTCGCTGATTGGTTCTCTCAGGACCGCACGCTTTTCAATCACATTCCCCAGCTGTCACTGCCTTTCAATCAATCGATCCCTTATTATTTATACCCCGTTTCTCCACTCTAAGTTTGTTGGATCGTCTTGATTTTTCTCTGGTTGCATTTCCCCGTGTTGCTGCTGCTGCTGCTTTTGCTCCTTGTGCTATCTCCAGGAATTTCCAAGAAGCCTTCCCTTGGACACCTGTTCCCGTGGCGCGCCCTCGCTCCGCTGTTTGTTCCAGCACCATTACGCATTACGTCTGGGTGAGTTTTTATTGACTGTCTTGATCTATTCCGTTTTTCGTGTGTAACTATTACACTGAAGACTACCACCTTTTGTCAGACAGTCACTCACCCAGCTTTTCTATTTTTGCTTGTTCCCTTATGGGATAATATTTTGGGACCTTCCATCTCCCTCTGTGTGTTGCTCACACCGAAGATATTATTTCACTATTGGATTGTTTTGGACTTCACTAACTGTGTGTATATTACACGAAGATATTCACTGGGACTGTGTTTGGATTTTTGCTAACGGTGTGTACATTACACGAAGATATTCACTGGGACTGTGTTTGGAGTTTTGCTCACTGTGTGTATTACACGAAGAGATTCACTTGGGCTGTTTTGGAATTGTGCTCACTGTGTTTAAATTACACGAAGAATTGTTCACCCTGTTCTCCTGCTCGTTCAAACTGCACTGTGTTGACTCGTTCCCTCTCTCCCTCTCTCGGTCTCGCAACACATCTGAGATTCTGCCGAGAGAATTCTGCAGAGCGGTTCAGACGTCAACACCTGCTATCCCCAAGACTACCATCACGGGAGAAGCTGCAGAGCAGCAGAACTTTGCCCCTTGTCCTATGTACCTGTCTTGTTGACTTGCCTTTCCTGTACTCTTTATATTTAGTATCAAATAAACAAGCCCTCGTATTTGGCAACTCTGAATTCCTACTCTCTTGTGTCGTGCGTTTGGGGTCGGTATCAAACCATAACATTACGATCCAACCAATATGACGACCCCAGCCGACACAGAGAGGGTCAGAACCGCACTTGCAATTCAAGTCGAGTTGACCAGGGATCACGGTCTCCAATTAGAGCGGGCTGCGGCTGCGGTGCAGAACCTCAGGGATCAGGTCCTGCCTATGCAGGGTTCAATGGCCGCTATGGCGGGACAACAGTCCGAGATTCTCGCTCAGCTTCACTCGCTGGGCGACACCGTTAATACCTTTAATCTCTCACACCCTTCAGGAACATTCCCCGCAGCCCCAGCAGATCTCGCATCTCGGGAACCCTGTCTCTCCGTCCCACGGCTGTTCGACGGTAATCCCGAGGAGTGTGCCACATTCATCATGCAATGTGAGTTGGTTTTCCGTCATCAACCAAGCCGTTTTTCTGCTCATGGGTCCCACGTGGCTTATATAACAAACCTACTTTCAGGCCATGCTGCCCAGTGGGTCACTTCCTCCTGGGCAATGGAAGCAGATTTTTTGTTTTCCTACCCAGACTTCGTGGCGGAGCTCCGCAGAGTGTTCCACCATCCAGCCCGAGGTCTGGACCCTGGAGCCCGGTTGGGGACCTTCCGACAGGGGAGTGGCAGGGTGACGGACTATGTCATGGAGTTTCGACTGGCGGCGGTGGAGAGTGGATGGAACGAACCTGCTCTTCGCCTAACCTTCTTGAGGGGGCTCAGTGACGCAGTCCGGGACCAGCTCGCTACCCGGGAGTTGCCCGACTCCCTCGAGGAGCTGTTTAGCCTTGTCATCCGTATTGACGGACGCCTCCTGGAGAGAAGGCGCGAGAGGACCCGACTGTTACCTCCTGAAGCACCCCGGACTCCTGGACGCCCCGTCCCCAACACTACTGGTGGTAACAGGCTTCCCCGTCCGGTTCGCGAGGAGGAACCCATGCAGCTGGGACGCTCTCATCTGAGCCAGGCGGAGCGTGAGGCAAGGCTCAGGTCCGGTCTCTGCCTCTACTGCGGAGGTGCGGGACACCGTATCGCCGACTGCCCTACCCGGCCAAAAGATCAGGCTCACCGAGACCCCGGGAGATCCTGGTGAGCCGTTTTTCCCATTCCCAGCGCCGCGCACCACCTGACCATCTGATGAGCGTCACCCTGGCCTGGGGGGACCAACGTGCCACGGTGGAGGCCCTCATCGACTCTGGGGCAGACGAGAACTTCCTCGACTTCGAGTTTGCCACCCGTGCCAACATACCTCTTGAGGACCTTGTGAGGCCCTTGGAGATCTTTTCGTTGGACCAACACCGCCTGGCCGACATCTCTCAACGCACCGGCCCAGTCGTGCTGACCATCGCTGGGAACCATGTCGAGAGAATCCAGTTCCTCATTACCCAATCCCCCCTTGTCCCGGTGGTCCTGGGTAGGCCCTGGCTCGCGCTGCACGAGCCCCACATCGCCTGGTCCTCCGGTACCATCAGGGGCTGGAGCTCCTCCTGTCACGCCCGCTGTCTGCAGGCGGCGTCCTGTCCCCCGCCCCGGAGGCCGGCTGGTGAGTTGCCCCCGGACCTCTCGTCCATTCCTCCCGAGTACCACGACCTCATGGAGGTATTCAGTAAGACCAGGGCTCAGGCCCTTCCACCTCACCGCCCCTATGACTGCGCCATCGACCTCCGCCAAGGGGCTCCCCTTCCCGGCAGCCGCCTCTACAGTCTGACTGTCCCGGAGAAGAAGGCGATGGATCTCTACATCTCTGAGTCATTGGAAGCAGGACTCATTCGGCCTTCCTCCTCCCCGGTGGCGGCCGGGTTCTTCTTTGTTGGTAAGAAGGATGGGGACCTGCGACCCTGCATCGACTATCGTCAGCTCAACGAGATCACCATCAAGAACAAATACCCCCTACCTCTCATGAGCTCCACCTTCGAGCCAATGACCCAGGCCTCGTTCTTCACCAAGCTGGACCTCCGAAGTGCCTACCATCTTGTCCGTATCCGTGAGGGCGATGAATGGAAGACCGCCTTCAAGACCCCCAGGGGCCACTACGAGTACCTTGTAATGCCGTTCGGCCTCACCAACGCCCCGGCGGTATTCCAGGCACTCATGAACGACGTCCTCCGTGACATGCTGGAGGTGTTCGTGGTGGTGTACCTGGACAACATTCTCATCTTTTCCAGGACCCTCGAGGAACACATCCTGCATGTCCGCCGTGTGCTGGAGCGCCTCCTCCACAATCGGCTCTTCGTCAAGGCGGAGAAGTGCCGTTTTCACTCCAACTCCGTCGACTACCTGGGCTTCATCGTTGAGAAGGGCTTGACCCGAGCGGATCCTTGCAAGATCCAGGCTGTGGAGGATTGGCCAGAACCCACCACTCGGAAGGAGTTACAGAGTTTCCTCGGGTTCGCCAACTTCTACCGAAGGTTCATCCGGAACTACAGTCAAGTGGCGGAGCCACTTACCAAGCTGACCTCCCCCGCTCTGCCGTTCGACTGGTCCCCAGCGGCATGCGCTGCGTTCCGCTCCCTCAAGAGAAGGTTCACTTCCGCCCCTATCCTGCTCCACCCTGACCCCAAGAGACAGTTCATCGTGGAGGTGGACGCCTCGGATTCTGGCCTGGGCGCTGTCCTATCCCAACGTTCTCTTTCAGACCAGAAGGTGCATCCTTGCGCCTTCTACTCGCGTCGCTTCCTCCCCGCCGAGAGGAACTACGACACCGGCAATCGGGAGCTGCTGGCGGTCGTGGCTGCGCTGGAAGAGTGGCGTCATTGGCTAGAGGGTGCCGAGGAGCCTTTTACCATCTGGACGGACCACAAGAACCTGACGTTCATCCGCGCTTCCAGGCGCCTCAACGGTCGGCAGGCGAGATGGGCCAGTTTCCTCAGTCGGTTCGACTTCTCGCTGACCTTCCGCCCCGGTTCCCGCAACACGAAGGCCGACTCCCTGTCCCGGATGCACTCCAAGGGGGCTCCACCCTCTGAGGACCCTTCTCCCATCCTCCCCGGAGGCCCGAGTGGTTGGAGCCATCACCTTGGGCATCGAGGGTGTGGTGAGGCGTGCCCTGCGCTTCCATCGTGCTCCAAGCAACGTCCCTAGGAATCGTCTCTTCGTCCCCGACTCTGTCCGGTCCCAGGTACTGCTGTGGGGCCATACCAGCCGGTTCGCCTGCCACCCAGGCGTCCATCGCACGTTCTCCTTCCTGGCTCGTCGTTTCTGGTGGCCCACCATGCGGAACGACGTCAAGGAGTTCGTATTGGCCTGCGCGGTCTGTGCCCGCAGCAAGGCCTCTCACCAGGCACCCTCCGGGCTCTTGCAGCCACTTCCCATTCCGAGCCGTCCATGGTCACATGTGGTGCTCGACTTCGTCACTGGGCTACCCTCCTCCCAGGGGAACACCTGCCTTCTGACCGTGGTGGATCGATTCAGCAAGGGGGTCCACCTCGTGGCCCTCTCCAAGCTTCCCTCAGCGGCCGAGACGGCGGACCTCCTGACGCACCACGTGTTCCGCCTTCATGGCTTTCCCCAGGACATCGTCTCTGACCGGGGGCCCCAGTTCACCTCCCAGGTATGGCGGGCTTTTTGCAAAGGGTTGGGGGCAACGGTCAGTCTCTCCTCTGGCTATCATCCCCAGACAAACGGGCAGACGGAGAGGATGAACCAGAGCGTAGAGTCAGCTCTTCGGTGTGTGGCAGCCGAGAGACCGGCATCCTGGAGCCGTTTCCTTCCCTGGGTTGAATACTCCATCAATTCAATGGTCAGTTCCGCCACCGGCCTCTCCCCTTTTGAGGTCTCCCTGGGCTACCAGCCCCCTCTTTTCCCCGCACAGGAGACGGAAGTAGCAGTTCCCTCCGTGCAGGTCCACCTCGACCGCTGCCGACGAGTTTGGGAGATCACCAGGACCGCGCTGCTCCGAACATCTGAGCGCGCCTGTCGTGGTGCCGACCGGCGCCGGGTTCCTGCGCCGACTTACCGCCCTGGGCAGAGGGTGTGGCTCTCCGCGAAGGACCTCCCGTTACGGTCCTCGGCCAAGAAGCTCAACCCCCGCTTCGTCGGGCCTTTCGAGGTCCTAAAGGTACTCAGTCCGGCGGCCCTGCGCCTGAAGCTTCCTGCATCCATGCACATCCACCCCGTGTTCCATGTCTCCCGGGTTAAGCCCGTCTCCCTCAGTCCCCTTATGCCTCCAGCTCCTGATCCGCCGCCTCCCGTGTTGGTGGATGGTCACCCCCAGTGGCAGGTCCGCCGGTTGATGGGCGTTCGTCGGCGGGGCCGGGGGTTCCAATACCTGGTGGACTGGGAGGGTTACGGCCCTGAGGAGCGTAGCTGGGTCTCCCGGCAGCTCATCGTGGATCCCGGCTTGATCACCGACTTCCATCGAGCCCATCCTGACGAACCGGGTCGGCCTGGTCGCCGGGTGGCTCCCGTGGAGGGGGGGGTACTGTGAGGTTTCTGTCCTTGCTCTCTCACTCGTTCTGTTCCTTTAACCACCCTCGCTCTGTTTTCATTTGTTTTTCTGTTAATTATTTCAATTCCCTCATTCACACGCTTCTCCCCAGAGACGTCATCAGAGACGTCGCTGATTGGTTCTCTCAGGACCGCACGCTTTTCAATCACATTCCCCAGCTGTCACTGCCTTTCAATCAATCGATCCCTTATTATTTATACCCCGTTTCTCCACTCTAAGTTTGTTGGATCGTCTTGATTTTTCTCTGGTTGCATTTCCCTGTGTTGCTGCTGCTGCTGCTTTTGCTCCTTGTGCTATCTCCAGGAATTTCCAAGAATCCTTCCCTTGGACACCTGTTCCCGTGGCGCGCCCTCGCTCCGCTGTTTGTTCCAGCACCATTACGCATTACGTCTGGGTGAGTTTTTATTGACTGTCTTGATCTATTCCGTTTTTCGTGTGTAACTATTACACTGAAGACTACCACCTTTTGTCAGACAGTCACTCACCTAGCTTTTCTATTTTTGCTTGTTCCCTTATGGGATAATATTTTGGGACCTTCCATCTCCCTCTGTGTGTTGCTCACACCGAAGATATTATTTCACTATTGGATTGTTTTGGATTTCACTAACTGTGTGTATATTACACGAAGATATTCACTGGGACTGTGTTTGGATTTTTGCTAACGGTGTGTACATTACACGAAGATATTCACTGGGACTGTGTTTGGAGTTTTGCTCACTGTGTGTATTACACGAAGAGATTCACTTGGGCTGTTTTGGAATTGTGCTCACTGTGTTTAAATTACACGAAGAATTGTTCACCCTGTTCTCCTGCTCGTTCAAACTGCACTGTGTTGACTCGTTCCCTCTCTCCCTCTCTCGGTCTCGCAACACATCTGAGATTCTGCCGAGAGAATTCTGCAGAGCGGTTCAGACGTCAACACCTGCTATCCCCAAGACTACCATCACGGGAGAAGCTGCAGAGCAGCAGAACTTTGCCCCTTGTCCTATGTACCTGTCTTGTTGACTTGCCTTTCCTGTACTCTTTATATTTAGTATCAAATAAACAAGCCCTCGTATTTGGCAACTCTGAATTCCTACTCTCTTGTGTCGTGCGTTTGGGGTCGGTATCAAACCATAACATCCTCAGCATCATATTCACCTTCATCATCCTCATCATCATCCTCATCACCACCATCATCATTATCTTTACATTAGTATATTTTACTATGACACCATTACCTGAGCCAGGCCAGAGAACATGCATCCCATAGACTTGTAAGTCCAGTCCCTCGGAGCAGTTGACCACGATGACATACATGCCCAGAGCCTTCCCCAGGTCCTTGACCGTCTCTGTCTTCCCGGTGCCGGCCGGGCCTTTGGGTGACCCTCCTCGATGAAGGTGGAGCGCTGTGGTCAGGGT
>NC_140165.1:76789921-76804921 GCF_963971535.1 Notolepis coatsorum
CTGATGCACCGATGGTACATAGTTACACACCTCCCGACTGATGCACCGATGGTACATAGTTACACACCTCCCGACTGATGCACCGATGGTACATATATAGTTACACACCTCCAGACTGATGCACCGATGGTACATAGTTACACACCTCCCGACTGATGCACCGATGGTACGTAGTTACACACCTCCCGACTGATGCACCGATGGTACATAGTTACACACCTCCAGACTGATGCACCGATGGTACGTAGTTACACACCTCCCGACTGATGCACCGATGGTACATAGTTACACACCTCCAGACTGATACACCGATGGCACATAGTTACACACCTCCCGACTGATGCACCGATGGTACGGGGTACTGACGTGTTACTGTACCTATACAGTAGGTTAAAACAGCCAGGGTATTTGGTATTGCAGAATTTCTGCAATATTAAAAGTGTGAGCCAAGTGTGTCAGACCTCCAAGCAAACACAACCCGGGTTTCCAGAACACCTCAGCAGTGCCACAAGCTGATCGCCTCCATGCCACGCTGCCTCCATGCCACGCCACCTCCATGCCACGCTGCATCGATGCAGTAATTTGTGCAAAAGGAGCCACGACCAAGTACTGAGTGAACATACATGAACATACTTTCAGAAGGCCGATATTTCTATATTGAAAATATTTAAAATTTTTGTATTGGTCTTCTGAAATATTAAAAAATTTTGGAGATACTGATTTTTGGGTTTTCATTAGCTGTAAGCCATAATTATCAAATGGTAACAAATGAAGGCTTGACATATTACACTTTCTATGTAATTCCTCTATAATAGCTATATGAGAGTTTCACTTTTTGAATTGAATTACTGAAATAAATGTACTTTTCCACAATATTCTAATTTATTGAACTGCACCTGTATATCTGACACTGGGAATACATTCCCGGATGTCCATAGATGTCCCTAGTAGATACCAATAACATGCAAATAGTAGTTGTGGAGCAATTCTTCATTTACTTGGGTATGCACTTTTAGGCACATTTTCTGAAAACATAGCTAGGGTTAATACTCTGGTTTAAAAGATAATGATGTATGTCTACGTGTTGTGTCATTTGTAGGCTTGAAAACTAGGGATGTCCGATATTATCGGTCTACCGATATTATCGGCCGATATTGGCATACATTTTTTTTTTTACATTTATTTAACCTTTATTTACCCAGGCAAGCAAGTAAGAACAAATTATAATTTTATTTATTGTCAAAGTATGCATGATGTTGTGTTAATTACACGACAAGAGATATGTAATGTTAATTACCTGAAATTATTCAGTTTTTTGGGGGGGGGGGGGGGACACGACCCTGCATATATCGGTATCGGTTGATATCGGTATCGGGAATTAAGAGTTGGACAATAGCGGTATATCGGTGTCGGTAAAAAAGCCAATATCGAACATCCCTATTGAAAACATGTTAATTTGTGAGATGTGTCTGTGCAAAAGGTCTAGATTGAACCATGTTAAGGCAGCTTGACTAAAAACAACACAGCTCAGCTGGACTTTGGTTAAAACCACACGATGTACTGTAGTGTAGATGGCTGTGGCAGAAGAGAGGGATGAGAGCCCCGGGCCCATGGCAGAGGGGGAGGTGGTCGTTTTGTTGTCTCAGTTTGATAGGTATAAAAGATGCGATGAGTCAAGTGTTTTGCCAGTTCTTCCGTGTGCAAAAAATAACTCCTGTACTGCAATTGCATGTAAATCAATAAAGTGCCCTGTTCATTCCTGAAAACCTTTCATCCGTAATCTCATTTCCAACGACACAGGTCAAAGGCAGTAAAAAGTGTCAGTGCTGCTGTGGATGGAGTCAGATAAGCAGAGTGACGGACAGATACTGTACCTGTCAGTGAGAGGTGTGATGACCAGCAGAGTGACGGACAGACAGATACCTGTCAGTGAGAGGTGTGATGACCAGCAGAGTGACGGACAGATACTGTACCTGTCAGTGAGAGGTGTGATGACCAGCAGAGTGACGGACAGACAGACACCTGTCAGTGAGAGGTGTGATGACCAGCAGAGTGACGGACAGATACTGTACCTGTCAGTGAGAGGTGTGATGACCAGCAGAGTGACGGACAGACAGACACCTGTCAGTGAGAGGCGTGATGACCAGCAGAGTGACGGACAGACAGACACCTGTCAGTGAGAGGTGTGATGACCAGCAGAGTGACGGACAGACAGATACCTGTCAGTGAGAGGTGTGATGACCAGCAGAGTGACGGACAGACAGATACCTGTCAGTGAGCGGTGTGATGACCAGCAGAGTGACGGACAGACAGACACCTGTCAGTGAGAGGTGTGATGACCAGCAGAGTGACGGACAGACAGATACCTGTCAGTGAGCGGTGTGATGACCAGCAGAGTGACGGACAGACAGATACCTGTCAGTGAGAGGTGTGATGACCAGCAGAGTGACGGACAGACAGACACCTGTCAGTGAGAGGTGTGATGACCAGCAGAGTGACGGACAGATACTGTACCTGTCAGTGAGAGGTGTGATGACCAGCAGAGTGACGGACAGACAGATACCTGTCAGTGAGCGGCGTGATGACCAGCAGAGTGACGGACAGACAGATACCTGTCAGTGAGAGGTGTGATGACCAGCAGAGTGACGGACAGACAGATACCTGTCAGTGAGCGGTGTGATGACCAGCAGAGTGACGGACAGACAGATACCTGTCAGTGAGAGGTGTGATGACCAGCAGAGTGACGGACAGACAGATACCTGTCAGTGAGAGGTGTGATGACCAGCAGAGTGACGGACAGACAGATACCTGTCAGTGAGCGGTAGGGCTGTCCCCGACTAAGGATTTGGATGGTCGACTATGATTGGCCAAAATGTGCCGTTAGTCGACTATTGGTTGACAAAAAAAAAATAATAATAGAAGTATAATATTTGTAATTTTTTCTTTTTTAAATGTTTACATTTTTTATAATTTTTCATCATTCCATTTGGGCTGTGGGGGTGCTTATTGTCTGAAGGAGTCGACTGAATGCTTCTTGTCCTCTGCAAAAGCATGCAATTGGTGATATTTGTCTAGTCTAGTGTGTTCATTAGATGGGTGAAATCCTCTTTCAGTGCCTCTGTGCCTGTTTTCGTAGGAAGTTAGCCTCTGGTATGCGTGCCATTACCGTTAGCCACGCTTCTAGGCCTCTTTTATTTTGGAAAGAATGATAAAAAAAAATAAAAAATTTATAAGATTTATTTTTTTATTTTTTTCGACTAAGAGGTTAGCAGTCAACTACGGCTCCTTTCGACCGATTAGTCGACTAATCGACTAATAGGGGTTAGCCCTACCTGTCAGTGAGCGGTGTGATGACCAGCCGTCCTGAGTTCCCCAGGTACTCGTAGCCGTACTTGAAGTGTGTGTTGGTCTGACGGATGACACAGTCGTCTACATCCTGTTGGAAGAGAAAGAGAAGGGAAAGGGTGAAGCAAGGTCCCTCAGGTCAGCCAATCAGAGGCTGCTGACAGTCCGGAGGTCTAACCAACACTTTGCCGCCCGACCACGAGTTAATACGGGTTTCAAATCCATGCGTTGTGGACAGAATCACGTAAAAAGCTGCGGCAAGTTGTTATTGCTTTTATATCATTTTAATAACCGGGTCAAGGTCGCGGAGCGGCACTGCATATATTCCCTAGTCTGTGAATTTGAGGATGTGCAATACCGGCCAGATCCTCTTAGGGGCGCCATCACTCCACTGCAGTATGCCCTGTGGGCGAATGGATCACTTTTTTTTTTCCCTTTCAATGGAGATTTTTAGTACCCGGATTCTGATTCAGCATCTTGTACCGTGGATTACGTTTTGAATCGCAAATTTCACCATGGAATAAGGGGATTTATCATCAGCCAATGGACATATCAATCTACCAGATGCCGATCGATAACGGGGAAATGCTCGGGGTATCTCACCGGCTCATGGTAAGATCTTTTTCACATAAATTACAGCCAGATCAGAGCTTGCTATGATACGCAACCAGCCGAGCAGTGTATGTGGCTAGTTACACGACCACTGTTATTGGTAATTGTGAAGTGCCACTGACAACGAATGACACTTTTAATAATGACATCCTGTTCTTATGTTTATTATATATGATTATGAGGAATGTCTGTATATTCTTCCTCCCACTTGTGTAAAACTGTGAGAACTATGGACTGTGGACTCTGGAACAGTAACTTGTGCACACTACAATATCTTGTGTGATCCTGGAGAATGGAATAGGCCTATGATATGACGGATGTCTTTTTGTATTCTTATATAACCTGTATATTCTTTATACACTTTAAAACTATACTACAGTTAATGTTAATGTTATGTTACAGTTAATATGCAGTCAGAATGGAAACAGAAACCTTTTTGATAATGCCGTCTCTGTTAGAATGGGTAGGAATGTGCTCCCTCTATATGTGGCCTTGAAAGATTCCACTCCAGCTCAAGCTAAGAGCAGGGTGGCACATTTTAACCCTTGCCTGTCCTGCCTGCAGAGAGGGCCGGGATCCGTGGCAGAGGAAACTGGGTGCTTTCCCAGCACAGAGAGACAAAAGGAGGAGTTCATCCTTGCGGAATGCGTTAGGTGTTGTACGTTGGTTGGCTAGTGGAATGACATCACTGTGACATCACTGTTTTTGGACCAATAGAAAAGAGATGATATATAAATGGCTGCTCCAACTTCGAGAGGGAGGATTTTCAGATTTGCTATGCAGTTTTTCCATTTTTTACTTCAAGACACATTTAGTGTTAGAGATGAGATGTTTTGTTTTTATAATTATTTTTAACTGAGTTGGACATTTCCAATACAGTCTCTTTTGTAACTTTCAAAATAAAAATGAATTTTTATAATTATCCATTGAGTTCTTGGACTGCTTTCTGTCAGCAATGCCAGCCGTGCCCTGCATTTCTTTGAGGTGACTATGTTAAAGATTGAATCAATTGCTGGTTAATGCTTTTCAGCTAAAGTTATATATTATATTATGCTATTGACGGTAGCAATGCTTAGTTTCACTGTTTGTTGTTTGAGGGTTCCGGTATCTCGGTGTTCGATGGGCTCTGTCAGGTTTGTGGGAAACCGATTATCTAATCACTGCAGGACTGGATGATCGGTGCCACTGACGGACGGGCCTGTCGGATTGATAGGAGGTATTGGGGCGTGCAAATAATGATTACGTGTTAGTACGCTAATATGGGTAGCATTAAAGGCATTTCGTAAATTGATGATAATAATAATGGTAATGATAATAATAATATTATAGCAATTACAGACCATTCCTCACAAATGAGGACGGTGATGATGGTGACGTAAGATCACCAGGCTTGCAAATGATTGTTAGTACGCTAATGTTACATTATTAACAGTAGTAATACTTATTAAAAGAGTATTAATACAACCAAGCTTGTGAGCAGTATTACAGGCCTTCCCTCACAAATGAGGATATTGGCGGCGACGGGTGATGTAAGATCATCAAGCTTTCAAAGAAGCAGCATAACAGGCATTTCGTAAAATGATGATAATGATATTATTGTTATTATAGGCAATAAGAGTTCTCCCAGACATACATTCGGTTTATTACAAACAAAGAAGAGGTTAACAACTCTTCTATGCTTATATTTCATATGAACTGGATATAACTAACTAGTGACTATGAAATAAGCGTGATTAGGATTAGTAATTCACTCGAGAACTTGGTGAGTTTAGCACCTCGCAGGGGGATATCGAGCGGCCACAGGGTTCTACCTCGAGTAGGTGATTGAGATAGATAGAGACACCTGTAGCTCTTATCATGGCGTCCCTGCGTTTGGGCTGAAATCGGTAAAGGATAAACAGCCAAATAGAATAAAATAAACTAGAATATTGATAACTCTGGAATGAACAGATTATAGAAGTGAGTTTAAACATTACTCAGCACCTAGGAAGTCATAACCTTCCGCTTTAGAATACACCAGACAAAGGATATTGATCTGTATGGCCCTCAGTGGAAAGCAGTGGCAAATTAAAAGGCAAATTCTGCGTAGTGGGGGCATTGCTGGTGGGGCGGTTGAAACCGCACAATTGGATTAAAGAACAAGAGAAATGTCTCTAATGACACTGGAGACAGACACGATAATCCTCTCTAATGACACTGGAGACAGACACGAGAATCCTCTCTAATGACACTGGAGACAGACACGAGAATCCTCTCTAATGACACTGGAGACAGACACGAGAATCCTCTCTAATAACACTGGAGACAGACACGAGAATCCTCTCTAATGACACTGGAGACAGACACAAGAATCCTCTCTAATGACACTGGAGACAGACACGAGAATCCTCTCTAATGACACTGGAGACAGACACGAGAATCCTCTCTAATGACACTGGAGACAGACACGAGAATCCTCTCTAATGACACTGGAGACAGACACGAGAATCCTCTCTAATGACACTGGAGACAGACACGAGAATCCTCTCTAATGACACTGGAGACAGACACGAGAATCCTCTCTAATGACACTGGAGACAGACACGAGAATCCTCTCTAATGACACTGGAGACAGACACGAGAATCCTCTCTAATGACACTGGAGACAGACACGAGAATCCTCTCTAATGACACTGGAGACAGACACGAGAATCCTCTCTAATGACACTGGAGACAGACACGAGAATCCTCTCTAATGACACTGGAGACATACACGAGAATCCTCTCTAATGACACTGGAGACAGACAAGAGAATCCTCTCTAATGACACTGGAGACAGACACGAGAATCCTCTCTAATGACACTGGAGACAGACACGAGAATCCTCTCTAATGACACTGGAGACAGACAAGAGCTAACTAGCTCACCGCAGGCTAACTAGCCAAAAGTGAATTGAGGGCTAACTAGCCAAGAGCTAACTAGCTCACAACAGGCTACGAGCCAGAGCTAATAGAAGCTAACAGGAGGCTACGAGCCAGAGCTAACTAGAAGCTAACTGGAGGCTACCTAGCCCGAGACTACAGGAGCGCTGGCTAACGAGCTAGTGCTAATAGGAGGCTACATAGCCAGAGCTAACTAGTGCTAACAGGAGCACCGGCTAACGAGCTGGTGCTAACAGGAGGCTACATAGCCAGAGCTAATAGAAGCTAACAGGAGGCTACTAGCCAGAGCTAACTAGTGCTAACTGGAGGCTACCTAGCCGGAGTCCACAGGAGCGCAGGCTAACTAGCCAAAAGTTAATTGAGTGGTAACTGGAGGCTACCCAGCCGGAGTCCACAGGAGCACAGGCTAACTAGCCAAAAGTGAATTGAGTGCTAACTGGAGGCTACCTAGCCGGAGTCCACAGGAGCACAGGCTAACTAGCCATTGCTAACAGGAGCTACTAGCATGATAACTAGCCATTGCTAACAGGAGCTACTAGCATGATAACTAGCCATTGCTAACAGGAGCTACTAGCATGATAACTAGCCATTGCTAACAGGAGCTAATAGCAGGATAACTAGCCATTGCTAACAGGAGCTATTAGCAGGATAACGAGCCAGAAGCTAGCAGGAGCATAAGTCCTGCTACTGTGACGGAAGTGGAACCAGCGTAATCATACAGGCTGGTGTTATCGGCAGGAGCAGAGTCTACAAAAGGCTACATAGCCTGAGTCTACAAGAGGCTACATAGCCTGAGTCTACAAGAGGCTACATAGCCTGAGTCTACAAGAGGCTACCTAGCCTGAGTCTACAAGAGGCTACATAGCCTGAGTCTACAGCAGGCTAACTAGCCAGAGCTAATATCAGGCTAACTAGCCAGAGCTAACACCAGACATAACAGTCACTAACTACCCAGTCTGGACCAAGACAAGCACAACACAGGGTTGAGAAGGAACTGACGGAAACAATCACGGAATTGGAACAAATGGGCGTATTGACTATGTTGGACTCTGCTTTAACAAATACCCCTGTAATGGGAGTCCCCAAACCCGATGGATCATGGAGATTAGTGCACAACCTAATTGCCCTGAATGCAAGAACTTGCTCAGATACCAGGACAATGATAAACATAGCACAGAAAACAACCAGGAATCTGCCCAACAAACGTTGGAAGTCTAGCATTGATCTGGCTAATGGATTCTGGTCAGTACCTATCGACCCCCTATCCACCCAAAAGACGGCGTTCACCTGGAACGGGCTGTCTTATGGATGGACAGTATTACCACAAGGGTATAAGAACTCTCCGAATGTGTTCCAAGGAGTCATAGAGGACATCCTGAAAGGTCTGGACGTCACCATATACATTGATGACGTGTACTGGACCAATGACTCGGAAAAGGAACATTTGGAACTGCTGGACCAAGTAGTGACCCGCCTCTCCAGGGCCGGAGAAAAAATAGGCCTCAAAAAGTGCGAGATCGCGAAACACACCCTGAGGTATCTAGGTTTCAATATCACGGACACCGGAAAGTCGGTCAGCAGGGAATACCTGGATCAGGTAGCGGCCATAGAGAAGCCTGTGTCCCTGAGTCAGCTGGACTCTGCCATGAGAAAATGCGGCCACATTATGACCCATGTGCCTGGCTATGCGACAAAAGCATCACTACTCCACAAACTGAAAGGCAAAGCTCTCGAGGGAAAAAACCCTAGGAATAGGAACATCCCCATAGAGGAAGCGGACGTAGCCTGGAACTGCACCCTGGTAAGGGAGGTTCAAAGGGTCTAAGCGAACAGTCCGAAAGGCCTGTGAACAATGTGCGATGGTAAGGGGGACAAAACCTGAACCAGTGCCACCGGGACGAATAGCAGTATCTGAAAGCAGGACTGAAACTACTGGAGGAAGCGGGTGTAATGGCCCAATACTCTGTACCCTACCAGCCCAATACGAACGGGGTGGCAGAGAGAGCTGTACGCTCTATAAAGGATCAGATAATCAAGGAGAATATGTTGCGATCCTGGGATGAACCGACCTCCCTCCTTAGGATACACCAAGGAGGCCGACAGTATAGTTCGGACCGGAAGGATCAGAACCTGCCCTATCTCGGGCCAGGAGCATTCTTAGACGGGGGGGCTGTCCCCCGGAGTCAGTGGACGACGCATATAGGTATAGGTCAAGCTCCAGAGCATCCTCAAGGTCCTCATCTAGATCAAGATCTAGGGAGAGAGTTCGGTACCCAAGGGACGAACCTCCTAGACCGAACAAGAGAGCTAAGCAGGCCAACCTGAGACCTATCAGCAAGGGGCCTTCTCTGAAAGCTCTCCTGGAGCTCAGGATTGGAGGAGAATGGGCAGGCGATGAAACAGGGGATATTATGCCCGCATATCCTGTGACATGGAGACAGAGAGACATCGGCCTGGACCCAGGTTACAGGGCGACGAGAGCTCTGAATGGACCTGAAAGAGAGAAAAGAAATGAGTCCTCTGTGGACTGTATCTGTGATGTCCTGCGTGGCCTACGGACAGGGTCACACGAAAAGGCCAACCACACTTCAATAAAGGACTGCTACTACAATTCTCTGGGACCCGTGGGGTCGCCCGAGAAGTGACAATTCGACCTACCTCAAACTACGGGAGAGATCCAAGAGGTCAGAGGGGGTGACCTTAAGAACTATGACATTGTGTTCTTCAGACGACGACAACTGGGTGCATTGGCCGGGAACAACAGATGCAAGTCTTCCCGCCGGCTACCAGGGTACCAAGGTACCAAGATGACAGAGGGGGTGTTGAGAGTCACAGCCATCATGACCCCGCAATTGCCATCTCGTCCCCAAGTACAGACGCTATTAAGACAGTGGAAAATGACAGACCAGGATGACAGAGGGGGTGTGAAGTGCCACTGACAACGAATGACACTTTTAATAATGACATCCTGTTCTTATGTTTATTATATATGATTATGAGGAATGTCTGTATATTCTTCCTCCCACTTGTGTAAAACTGTGAGAACTATGGACTGTGGACTCTGGAACAGTAACTTGTGCACACTACAATATCTTGTGTGATCCTGGAGAATGGAATAGGCCTATGATATGACGGATGTCTTTTTATATTCTTATATAACCTGTATATTCTTTATACACTTTAAAACTATACTACAGTTAATGTTAATGTTATGTTATAGTTAATATGCAGTCAGAATGGAAACAGAAACCTTTTTGATAATGCCGTCTCTGTTAGAATGGGTAGGAATGTGCTCCCTCTATATGTGGCCTTGAAAGATTCCACTCCAGCTCAAGCTAAGAGCAGGGTGGCACATTTTAACCCTTGCCTGTCCTGCCTGCAGAGAGGGCCGGGATCCGTGGCAGAGGAAACTGGGTGCTTTCCCAGCACAGAGAGACAAAAGGAGGAGTTCATCCTTGCGGACTGCATTAGGTGTTGTACGTTGGTTGGCTAGTGGAATGACATCACTGTGACATCACTGTTCTTGGACCAATAGAAAAGAGGTCTTGACATGATATATAAATGGCTGCTCCGACTTCGAGAGGGAGGATTTTCAGATTTGCTATGCAGTTTTTCCATTTTTTACTTCAAGACACATTTAGTGTTAGAGATGAGATGTTTTGTTTTTATAATTCTTTTTAACTGAGTTGGACATTTCCAATACAGTCTCTTTTGTAACTTTCAAAATAAAAATGACTTTTTATAATTATCCATTGAGTTCTTGGACTGCTTTCTGCCAGCAATGCCAGCCGTGCCCTGCATTTCTTTGAGGTGACTATGTTACAGATTGAATCAATTGCTGGTTAATGCCTTTCAGCTAAAGTTATATATTATATATATATATGCTATTGACGGTAGTAATGCTTAGTTTCACTGTTTGTTGTTTGAGGGTTCCGGTATCTCGGTGTTCGATGGGCTCTGTCAGGTTTGTGGGAAACCGATTATCTAATCACTGCAGGACTGGATGATCGGTGCCACTGACGGACAGGCCTGTCGGATTGATAGGAGGTATTGGGGCGTGCAAATAATGATTACGTGTTAGTACGCTAATATGGGTAGCATTAAAGGCATTTCGTAAATTGATGATAATAATAATGGTAATGATAATAATAATATTATAGCAATTACAGACCATTCCTCACAAATGAGGACGGTGATGATGGTGATGGTGACGTAAGATCACCAGGCTTGCGCCGCCCCCTATCTCCCTGTCTCCGGCTGTCCCTGAGCAATGACCGGAGTGTTGAATGTCCCGTGACTAAGACGGGGAGGACGTGACCCTCTTTGCGCCGCCCCTGTGCCTCAAATAGATCCGCTATCGGCTCTATCTTTAATCTTTCAAAATGTTCAGTAGCTATCGCTATTAGCTCTATCTTTAATCTTTCAAAATGTTCAGTTGCTATTGCATGCACTCATCTGTGTTCCACTACACACATGAGTGCATGCTTACCAACTGTCCGTCTGCAACACTACTATCACCAACATCTAAGAAGGGAGATCCCCCCTTGAATGGCCCTTCTAAGGTTTCTCTCCTCCACACTGCCTGTGGAGCATTTTTCCCTATTGTTAGGTTTTAGTGAGTTTTTCCTTACCTTCGCGTGGGGTATGTCTGGGAGTGCTTGCATTCTTTAATTTATTTGCATTTATCTTAAATTTTTTGGACCTTTATGGTGTTCTTGTTCTGTTCTTGACTTATTGTTATGTTTTCTTCTTGACTTGTTTAAAGAAGACCTGTACGGCCCATGGGGACATTAACGTGTGTTGTCGGGCCTTATAAATAAATTTGATTTGATTTGATTTTGATTTGCAAATGATTGTTAGTACGCTAATGTTACATTATTAACAGTAGTAATACTTATTAAAAGAGTATTAATACAACCAAGCTTTCAAATGAGCAGTATTACAGGCCTTCCCTCACAAATGAGGATATTGGCGGTGACGGGTGACGTAAGATCATCAAGCTTTAAAAGAAGCAGCATAACAGGCATTTCGTAAAATGATGATAATGATGATAATAATAATAATAATAATAATAATAATAATAACTTTATTTGTATAGCACTTTTCATACAGAGGTTGCAGTTCAAAGTGCTTCACAACAGTAAAAAATACAGGCATAAGCGAGCATAAAAAGATAGACAGGTAGAATCACAGTGTTTCACATTAGGATCTAGCATCCCAATAGGCTCTCCGCTTACAGTTTTCAGTAACACAATAGTAAAAATAGTTTAAAATGATTCAGTTTAAAAATAGTCAAAAAATTATAAAATAGAACGAACATAAAAATACAGGCATGAGCGAGCATAGCAAGATATGGCAAATCACAGTGTTTCACATTAGGATCTAGCATCCTAATAGGCTCTCTATTCAGTAATACTCCTGTAATTCATGAACAAATAATCACAGTGTTTCACATTTGGATCTAGCAAATAATAAGAATAGTTTAAAATGATTCAGTTTAAAAATAGTCATCAGTAAGAAGTAAAAAGTGCAATAACCGACACATGAATTTGATAGGCATTGTATAAGAGTAGGCAGGGTAAGAATAAATACAAGTTGTGTCAGGATATCCCTGATGTTTCCTCTTGCCACTAGGTGGTAGCAGATATCTATCAGTGAAATGCCTGAGCAAAGAGATAGGTTTTAAGCTGTCTTTTAAAGATGTCTAGCGAGTTGGCTTCCCTGATGTTTTGGGGTAGTTTGTTCCATAGTTTTGGGGCATAGTTGATAAAGGCTGCATTACCGATCCTCTTTTGACTGCTTCTGGGAGCCTCTAGTAGTCCAGCAGCTGATGATCGCAGTGTTCTTGCTAATGATAATAATGATAATAATGATATTATTGTTATTATAGGCAATAAGAGTTCTCCCAGACATACATTCGGTTTATTACAAACAAAGAAGAGGTTAACAACTCTTCTACGCTTATATTTCATATGAACTGGATATAACTAACTAGTGACTATGAAATAAGCGTGATTAGGATTAGTAATTGACTCGAGAACTTGGCGAGTTTAGCACCTCGCTGGGGGATATCGAGCGGCCACAGGGTTCTATCTCGAGTAGGTGATTGAGATAGATAGAGACACCTGTAGCTCTTATCAGTAATCAATAATAATAAACAACGCCCCCCGCCCCCCTTTGATGCATACATGCTTTGGGACAGTCCCGATGATATGCAGTTTGAGTTATTTCTTTAGCATATGGAAAACGGAAATGCCGTTGAATATAACGTTAGCAGCTATTAGCCCTATAACTAGCCTTCCAGAAAATATATACGAGACAAAATCTGCTATAATGCTTATATTCACGGTGCTATAAAATGACAACCTATTGATGCATTTATTTTTTTCTTTAAGCCATTTTGAAGGGACGGTTTATGAACTCAATTGACAATGAGAATGGACAGATAGCAATACTATAAAGTATAGATTTAGCTGTACAAAAAGACACCGGTCTGTTTACAAAAGCTGGTCCTCAACCACTATATTAGACGGGTCCCAGCAATGTGCTCAGGGGGGGGGGGGGGGCGTGCCTTTGCTGTCGCAGCCCCTGAACAGCATCCCCACCTCCATTAGGCTTGCCCCCTCGACTGATGCCTTCAAGTCTAAACTAAAAACCCACTTCTACTTATTAGCTTTTCCCGATGTACATTGACTCATGCCCTGTTTGCCTGTGTGTTTGCTTGTGTGTCCTCCCGTAAAACTGAGATGTGATTGTTGTCTATATGTTGTCTAGATGTATCTATGTGTATCTACCCTCTGTACAGCACTTTGATTGTGCTGTCATGTGTCATGTTTAAATGTGCTCTATAAATAAATCTGATTGATTGATTGATTGATTGATTGATTGATTGATTGATTGATTGATTGATTGATTGATTGATTGATTGATTGATTGATTGATTGATTGATTGATTGATTGAAGTGGTTGTTGTTGATGTTGTTGTTCTTCTTCATTCAAGTCTAAATAAGCACCCTGGCTGTCTGGCTGCTCTTTGCTTGCGGTGAGCGTGAGAGGCTGTTTCGATGTCGTATAGTAGTCAGGGAGGGCATTTGCTTCTTCCTGCCACAAAGTATTCATCGGCACCTACTCGTTGCTATGTCAGCATAGCTTTCATCTACTCGACCTCTTCTCTTTGTCCTCTCCTCTACGTAGCAGGGCAGGAAGGAGTAGCACGATGTTAAAGTTCTAAAGGATAAGGCCAGTGTCCTTTTACTTAACATTATTTTTCTTATTGTCAACCTACAGTAGCCTACGAAAAGAGCAAAACCTACAACGCATTTCTAGTACTCTCTCTTTCTGTCCTCTCCAACATTCACATACATACATGCTAGAGTCATCTCACAAACGCATTATTTCCGGTTTTAAATGTCCTAATATCATCAGGGTTCTCACAGACATTGCTAAATGAAATTCAAGCACTTTTCCAAGCACTATTTTTCATTTTAAAAGGATACAATTCACTTTTAAATGCATTTTTTTTATAAAAAATAAAATCTGATCCAATATTTATGGCTTAAAAAAAACAATTTCCAACAATTAGTTACACTTTAAATTAAAAAATTCAATTTCTTGATTCAGAACAATTTAATCATGGATGAACAAAACTTTCAATGCGAATGGTTGATTTGAATTTCAAGGACTTTTTAGGCACCATGTTAAAAAAATTGCTGTTTTCAAGGAATTCCAGGCCTTGGCTTCTTTTTGTCAAAAATCAAGCACTTTAAGCACTTCAAGGACCTTGTGCGAACCCTGTATCATGTAAAACGGGCATTGTAGTTATTTCAAAATGCACTTAAAAAGGCAACAAGTTCTATTGATCTATGTATGTACAGTAGTGGACAGGGCAGCATAGGCCTTCTGGATACAAGCTATATATATTAGTAAGTAGGAGAAATGCATTGTTGGCTACGTTGACAATAAGAAAGAAATGATTAAATCACATCTTCCATTGTACCATATATCACAACATGAAAGGTGACCAAAACAAAACGTCACGTCGGGGCAGAAACTCAATTATGTTGCAGCCAAATACATGCAATGCTGCTGGAGGGAAAAAGCATGATATGCAGAGATTATTGAG